>NW_027645924.1:0-193000 GCF_951394435.1 Stenella coeruleoalba
AGAACAGGGTCTCAAATTTAGAAAACCAACTTATTCTTGCTTAAGGGTAAAGGTGAGTTGGGGTGCTGCATAAAAGCACAGATTGAAATGAGCACAGATAAAGTTCCTTAAGTCAAATATGGAATAGACAAGAGCTACTCCTTGCTCAAAGAAATGGACTCAACACCGCATATTAAACGCCTAAGAATGTACCTGACTAGTAAGTATCTTAAAACCTATGGATTGCTATGTCTCCGAAAGAGAATCAAGCATGTGTACAGGGGCATAAACGCAGCAGTGATAGGATTGGAGAGGTTCGGTGAACAAATGAAGACCCTTTGAAGTCATATTGCATGGTACCCATTACACGGATCTTAACTCTCCAGGTTTAAGGTATTCTTCCTTCAGCTAAAACATGCATGTGGAACCCAAGTATGATCAACCATGTGAACGGGAGACGTGTTCAAATATGTCTCAGTTTTCCTCCCCTGGTACTCGGGTGCAACATTCCAGACGCTTTACTAACACTCTCCCCACTTGGAGAGTCAGCGCCTTTAACCTCCTGTTTGGCCCAGTTTGCAATTTCTGCGGGAGATGAACAGGAATAGCGAGAACCAATGAGAGGCTAGCTGGAGGTGTCTGGACGGGCAAATTTAACTCTCATTTCCCACCAGGAAGAGGAAATAATGAAAGGCTCAGCGTGCCGTGCCGGAACCAGATTAGGGCCTGAAGCCATCCTGCGGTGTTGCGGCCAGGTCACAAGAAAGCGAGTTGAAGAAAGGAGCTCAGGGGCACTGTAATTCACAAACCTGCAGAGTTATAAATGACAGCTATCGTCCAAAAATAGACGGAAGTAAGGCTGCCAAGAGGACTTGAAAGCAGGGCAGAATTGCAGGAAACCGATTTCAGGAGGTTGACTGGAATTGCATTGAAAGCATAGGAAAAGAGGCAGAACGTCCACAATGATGCACTTGGCCAAAAAGGGCGTATGCGTTTTTTCCTGAATATATTCAGGAAAAAACGCATACGCCCTTTTTGGCCAACCAAGCAAGCTTGCAAAGGAAATCTGCACTACAATGAAGTCTCACTTCCCCCCGGTCAAAAGGGCCATCTGAAAAAAGTGTAAAATCCAGAAAGGCAGGACAGGCCATGGAGAACTGGGAGCCTTGTTATGCTGATGGGCGGGATGTAAATTGCCAACAGACACTCGGGAGAAGTGTATGGTGTTTCCTGAAACATCTAAAAAACAAAGCAACAGAACCTAGGGCACTTCCACTTATGGTCCTATAGCTTAGGGAAATTAAAATCAAAAAGACACAGCCACCCCAAAGTTTGGAACGGCTCTGTTTACAAGAACCTCGTTTACAGTACAAGTTCAACATCGCAGAAAGTGAAAAATGGATAAAGAAGTTGTGGTATTTACTTACAAAGCAATATCACTCAGCAATGAAATCTGTGTCATCACGCCCTTAGCATCACAATGAGTGGATTCAGGTATGATGATTCTAACTGAAATAAGTCACACAGAAAAAGAAACATCATAAGATATCAGTAATACACGGAATGTAAACTTGGCTACACAGGAACTGAATTACAGAACAGAACAGGGTCTCAAATTTAGAAAACCAACTTATGCTTGCTTAAGGGTAAAGGTGAGTTGGGGTGCTGCATAAAACCAGAGATTGAAATGAGCACAGATAAAGTTCCTTAAGTCAAATATGGAATAGACAAGAGCTACTCCTTGCTCAACGAAATGGACTCAACACCGCATATTAAACGCCTAAGAATGTACCTGACTAGTAAGTATCGTAAAACCTATGGATTGCTATGTCTCCAAAAGAGAATCAAGCATGTGTACAGGGGCATAAACGCAGCAGTGATAGGATTGGAGAGGTTCGGTGAACAAATGAAGACCCTTTGAAGTCATATTGCATGGTACCCATTACACGGGTCTCAACTCTCCAGGTTTAAGGTATTCTTCCTTCAGCTAAAACATGCATGTGGAACCCAAGTATGATCAACCATGTGAACGGGAGACGTGTTCAAATATGTCTCAGTTTTCCTCCCCTGGTACTCGGGTGCAACATTCCAGACGCTTTACTAACACTCTCCCCACTTGGAGAGTCAGCGCCTTTAACCTCCTGTTTGGCTCAGTTTGCAATTTCTGCGGAAGATGAACAGGAATAGCGAGAACCAATGAGAGGCTAGCTGGAGGTGTCTGGACGGGCAAATTATTCCTGAATATATTCAGGAAAAAACGCATACGCCCTTTTTGGCCAACCAAGCAAGCTTGCAAAGGAAATCTGCACTACTATAAAGTCTCACTTCCCCCCGGTTAAAAGGGCCATCTGAAAAAAGTGTAAAATCCAGAAAGGCAGGACAGGCCATGGAGAACTGGGAGCCTTGTTATGCTGATGGGCGGGATGTAAATTGCCAACAACCACTCGGGAGAAGTGTATGGTGTTTCCTGAAACATCTAAAAAACAAAGCAACAGAACCTAGGGCACTTCCACTTATGGTCCTATAGCTTAGGGAAATTAAAATCAAAAAGACACAGCCACCCCAAAGTTTGGAACGGCTCTGTTTACAAGAACCTCGTTTACAGTACAAGTTCAACATCGCAGAAAGTGAAAAATGGATAAAGAAGTTGTGGTATTTACTTACAAAGCAATATCACTCAGCAATGAAATCTGTGTCATCAGGCCCTTAGCAGCACAATTAGTGGATTCAGGTATGATGATTCTAACTGAAGTAAGTCACACAGAAAAAGAAACATCATAAGATATCAGTAATACACGGAATGTAAACTTGGCTACACAGGAACTGAATTACAGAACAGAACAGGGTCTCAAATTTAGAAAACCAACTTATTCTTGCTTAAGGGTAAAGGTGAGTTGGGGTGCTGCATAAAAGCACAGATTGAAATGAGCACAGATAAAGTTCCTTAAGTCAAATATGGAATAGACAAGAGCTACTCCTTGCTCAAAGAAATGGACTCAACACCGCATATTAAACGCCTAAGAATGTACCTGACTAGTAAGTATCTTAAAACCTATGGATTGCTATGTCTCCGAAAGAGAATCAAGCATGTGTACAGGGGCATAAACGCAGCAGTGATAGGATTGGAGAGGTTCGGTGAGCAAATGAAGACCCTTTGAAGTCATATTGCATGGTACCCATTCCACGGGTTTCAACTACCCAGGTTTTAGGTATTCTTCCTTCAGCTAAAACATGCATGTGGAACCCAGAGTATGATCAACCATGTGATCGGGAGACGTGTTCAAATATGTCTCAGTTTTCCTCCCGTGGTACTCGGGTGCAACATTCCAGACGCTTTACTAACACTCTCCCCACTTGGAGAGTCAGCACCTTTAACCTCCTGTTTGGCCCAGTTTGCAATTTCTGCGGAAGATGAACAGGAATAGCGAGAACCAATGAGAGGCTAGCTGGAGGTGTCTGGACGGGCAAATTTAACTCTCATTTCACAACAGGAAGAGGAAATAACCAAAGGCTCAGCGTTCCGTACCGGAACCAGATTAGGGCCTGAAGCCATCCTGCAGTGTTGCGGCCAGCTCAAAAGAAACCGAGTTGAAGAAAGGAGCTCAGGGGCACTGTAATTCACAAACCTGCAGAGTTATAAATGACAGCTATCGTCCAAAAATAGACTGAAGTAAGGCTGCCAAGAGGACTTGAAAGCGGGGCAGAATTGCAGGAAACCGATTTCAGGAGGTAGACTGGAATTGCATTGAAAGCATAGGAAAAGAGGCAGAACGTCCACAATGATGCACTTGGCCAAAAAGGGCGTATGCGTTTTTTCCCGAATATATTCAGGAAAAAACGCATACGCCCTTTTTGGCCAACCAAGCAAGCTTGCAAAGGAAATCTGCACTACAATGAAGTCTCACTTCCCCCCGGTCAAAAGGGCCATCTGAAAAAAGTGTAAAATCCAGAAAGGCAACAGGCCATTGAGAACTGGGAGCCTTGTTATGCTGATGGGCGGGATGTAAATTGCCAACAACCACTCAGGAGAAGTGTATGGTGTTTCCTGAAACATCTAAAAAACAAAGCAACAGAGCCTAGGGCACTTCCACTTATGGTCCTATAGCTTAGGGAAATTAAAATCAAAAAGACACAGCCACCCCAAAGTTTGGAACGGCTCTGTTTACAAGAACCTCGTTTACAGTACAAGTTCAACATCGCAGAAAGTGAAAAATGGATAAAGAAGTTGTGGTATTTACTTACAAAGCAATATCACTCAGCAATGAAATCTGTGTCATCAGGCCCTTAGCAGCACAATGAGTGGATTCAGGTATGATGATTCTAACTGAAATAAGTCACACAGAAAAAGAAACATCATAAGATATCAGTAATACAGGGAATGGAAACTTGGCTACACAGGAACTGAATTACAGAACAGAACAGGGTCTCAAATTTAGAAAAACAACTTATGCTTGCTTAAGGATAAAGGTGAGTTGGGGTGCTGCATAAAACCAGAGATTGAAATGAGCACAGATAAAGTTCCTTAAGCCAAATATGGAATAGACAAGAGCTACTCCTTGCTCAACGAAATGGACTCAACACCCCAAATTAAACGCCTAAGAATGTTCCTGACTAGTAAGTATCTTAAAACCTATGGATTGCTATGTCTCCGAAAGAGAATCAAGCATGTGTACAGGGGCATAAACGCAGCAGTGATAGGATTGGAGAGGTTCGGTGAGCAAATGAAGACCCTTTGAAGTCATATTGCATGGTACCCATTCCACGGGTTTCAACTACCCAGGTTTAAGGTATTCTTCCTTCAGCTAAAACATGCATGTGGAACCTAGAGTATGATCAACCATGTGATCGGGAGACGTGTTCAAATATGTCTCAGTTTTCGTACCCTGGTACTCGGGTGCAACATTCCAGACGCTTTACTAACACTCTCCCGACTTGGAGAGTCAGTCCCTTTAACCTCCTGTTTGGCCCAGTTTGCAATTTCTGCGGAAGATGAACAGGAATAGCGAGAACCAATGAGAGACTAGCTGGAGGTGTCTGGACGGGCAAATTTAACTCTCATTTCCCACCAGGAAAAGGAATTAAGCAAAGGCTCAGCGTGCCGGGCCGGAACCAGATTAGGGCCTGAAGCCATCCTGCGGTGTTGCGGCCAGGTCACAAGAAAGCGAGTTGAAGAAAGGAGCTCAGGGGCACTGTAATTCACAAACCTGCAGAGTTATAAATGACAGCTATCGTCCAAAAATAGACTGAAGTAAGGCTGCCAAGAGGACTTGAAAGCGGGGCAGAATTGCAGGAAACCGATTTCAGGAGGTAGACTGGAATTGCATTGAAAGCATAGGAAAAGAGGCAGAACGTCCACAATGATGCACTTGGCCAAAAAGGGCGTATGCGTTTTTTCCTGAATATATTAAGGAAAAAACGCATACGCCCTTTTTGGCCAACCAAGCAAGCTTGCAAAGGAAATCTGCACTACAATGAAGTCTCACTTCCCCCCGGTCAAAAGGGCCATCTGAAAAAAGTGTAAAATCCAGAAAGGCAACAGGCCATTGAGAACTGGGAGCCTTGTTATGCTGATGGGCGGGATGTAAATTGCCAACAGACACTTGGGAGAAGTGTATGGTGTTTCCTGAAACATCTAAAAAACAAAGCAACAGAGCCTAGGGCACTTCCACTTATGGTCCTATAGCTTAGGAAAATTAAAATGAAAAAGACACAGCCACCCCAAAGTTTGGAACGGCTCTGTTTACAAGAACCTCGTTTACAGTACAAGTTCAACATCGCAGAAAGTGAAAAATGGATAAAGAACTTGTGGTACTTACGTACAATGCAGTGTCACTCAGCAATGAAATCTATGTCATCAGGCCCGTAGCAGCATAATGAGTAGATTCAGGTACGATGATTCTAACTGAAATAAGTCACACAGAAAAAGAAACATCATAAGATATCACTAATACACGGAATGTAAACTTGGCTACACAGGAACTGAATTCCAAAACAGAACAGGTTCTCAAATTTAGAAAACCAACTTATGCTTGCTTAAGGGGAAAGGTGAGTTGGGTTGCTGCATAAAACCAGAGATTGAAATGAGCACAGATAAAGTTCCTTAAGCCAAATATGGAATAGACAAGAGCTACTCCTTGCTCAATGAAATGGACTCAACACCGCATATTAAACGCCTAAGAATGTACCTGACTAGTAAGTATCTTAAAACCTATGGATTGCTATGTCTCCGAAAGAGAATCAAGCATGTGTACAGGGGCATAAACGCAGCAGTGATAGGATTGGAGAGGTTCGGTGAGCAAATGAAGACCCTTTGAAGTCATATTGCATGGTACCCATTCCACGGGTTTCAACTACCCAGGTTTTAGGTATTCTTCCTTCAGCTAAAACATGCATGTGGAACCCAAGTATGATCAACCATGTGATCGTGAGACGTGTTGAAATATGTCTCAGTTTTCCTCCCCTGGTACTCGGGTGCAACATTCCAGACGCTTTACTAACACTCTCCCCACTTGGAGAGTCAGCGCCTTTAACCTCCTGTTTGGCCCAGTTTGCAATTTCTGCGGAAGATGAACAGGAATAGCGAGAACCAATGAGAGGCTAGCTGGAGGTGTCTGGACGGGCAAATTTAACTCTCATTTCCCACCAGGAAGAGGAAATAACCAAAGGCTCAGCGTGCCGTACCGGAACCAGATTAGGGCCTGAAGCCATCCTGTGGTGTTGCGGCCAGGTCACAAGAAAGCGAGTTGAAGAAAGGAGCTCAGGGGCACTGTAATTCACAAACCTGCAGAGTTATAAATGACAGCTATCGTCCAAAAATAGACTGAAGTAAGGCTGCCAAGAGGACTTCAAAGCGGGGCAGAATTGCAGGAAACCGATTTCAGGAGGTAGACTGGAATTGCATTGAAAGCATAGGAAAAGAGGCAGAACGTCCACAATGATGCACTTGGCCAAAAAGGGCCTATGCGTTTTTTCCTGAATATATTCAGGAAAAAACGCATACGCCCTTTTTGGCCAACCAAGCAAGCTTGCAAAGGAAATCTGCACTACAATGAAGTCTCACTTCCCCCCGGTCAAAAGGGCCATCTGAAAAAAGTGTAAAATCCAGAAAGGCAGGACAGGCCATGGAGAACTGGGAGCCTTGTTATGCTGATGGGCGGGATGTAAATTGCCAACAACCACTTGGGAGAAGTGTATGGTGTTTCCTGAAACATCTAAAAAACAAAGCAACAGAACCTAGGGCACTTTCACTTATGGTTCTATAGATTAGGGAAATTAAAATCAAAAAGACACAGCCACCCCAAAGTTTTGAACGGCTCTGTTTACAAGAACCTCGTTTACAGTACAAGTTCAACATCGCAGAAAGTGAAAAATGGATAAAGAAGTTGTGGTATGTACTTACAAAGCAATATCACTCAGCAATGAAATCTGTGTCATCAGGCCCTTAGCAGCACAATGAGTGGATTCAGGTATGATGATTCTAACTGAAATAAGTCACACAGAAAAAGAAACATCATAAGATATCAGTAATACACGGAATGTAAACTTGGCTACACAGGAACTGAATTACAGAACAGAACAGGGTCTCAAATTTAGAAAACCAACTTATTCTTGCTTAAGGGTAAAGGTGAGTTGGGGTGCTGCATAAAACCAGAGATTGAAATGAGCACAGATAAAGTTCCTTAAGCCAAATATGGAATAGACAAGAGCTACTCCTTGCTCAACGAAATGGACTCAACACCCCATATTAAACGCCTAAGAATGTACCTGACTAGTAAGTATCTTAAAACCTATGGATTGCTATGTCTCCGAAAGAGAATCAAGCATGTGTACAGGGGCATAAACGCAGCAGTGATAGGATTGGAGAGGTTCGGTGAGCAAATGAAGACCCTTTGAAGTCATATTGCATGGTACCCATTCCACGGGTTTCAACTACCCAGGTTTAAGGTATTCTTCCTTCAGCTAAAACATGCGTGTGGAACCTAGAGTATGATCAACCATGTGTTCGGGAGACGTGTTCAAATAAGTCTCAGTTTTCCTCCCCTAGTACTCGGGTGCAACATTCCAGACGCTTTACTAACACTCTCCCGACTTGGAGAGTCAGTCCCTTTAACCTCCTGTTTGGCCCAGTTTGCAATTTCTGCGGAAGATGAACAGGAATAGCGAGAACCAATGAGAGACTAGCTGGAGGTGTCTGGACGGGCAAATTTAACTCTCATTTCCCACCAGGAAGAGGCATTAACCAAAGGCTCAGCGTGCCGTGCCGGAACCAGATTAGGGCCTGAAGCCATCCTGCGGTGTTGCGGCCAGGTTACAAGAAAGCGAGTTGAAGAAAGGAGCTCAGGGGCACTGTAATTCACAAACCTGCAGAGTTATAAATGACAGCTATCGTCCAAAAATAGACTGAAGTAAGGCTGCCAAGAGGACTTGAAAGCGGGGCAGAATTGCAGGAAACCGATTTCAGGAGGTAGACTGGAATTGCATTGAAAGCATAGGAAAAGAGGCAGAACGTCCACAATGATGCACTTGGCCAAAAAGGGCGTATGCGTTTTTTCCTGAATATATTCAGGAAAAAACGCATACGCCCTTTTTGGCCAACCAAGCAAGCTTGCAAAGGAAATCTGCACTACAATGAAGTCTCACTTCCCCCCGGTCAAAAGGGCCATCTGAAAAAAGTGTAAAATCCAGAAAGGCAGGACAGGCCATGGACAACTGGGAGCCTTGTTATGCTGATGGGCGGGATGTAAATTGCCAACAACCACTCGGGAGAAGTGTATGGTGTTTCCTGAAACATCTAAAAAACAAAGCAACAGAGCCTAGGGCACTTCCACTTATGGTCCTATAGCTTAGGGAAATTAAAATCAAAAAGACACAGCCACCCCAAAGTTTGGAACGGCTCTGTTTACAAGAACCTCGTTTACAGTACAAGTTCAACATCGCAGAAAGTGAAAAATGGATAAAGAACTTGTGGTACTTACGTACAATGCAGTATCACTCAGCAATGAAATCTATGTCATCAGGCCCGTAGCAGCATAATGAGTAGATTCAGGTACGATGATTCTAACTGAAATAAGTCACACAGAAAAAGAAACATCATAAGGTATCAGTTATACACGGAATGTAAACTTGGCTACACAGGAACTGAATTCCAAAACAGAACAGGGTCTCAAATTTAGAAAACCAACTTATGCTTGCTTAAGGGGAAAGGTGAGTTGGGTTGCTGCAAGAAACCAGAGGTTGAAATGAGCACAGATAAAGTTCCTTAAGCCAAATATGGTATAGACAAGAGCTACTCCTTGCTCAACGAAATGGACTCAACACCGCATATTAAACGCCTAAGAATGTACCTGACTAGTAAGTATCTTAAAACCTATGGATTGCTATGTCTCCGAAAGAGAATCAAGCATGTGTACAGGGGCATAAATGCAGCAGTGATAGGATTGGAGAGTTTCGGTGAGCAAATGAAGACCCTTTGAAGTCATATTGCATGGTACCCATTCCACGGGTTTCAACTACCCAGGTTTAAGGTATTCTTCCTTCAGCTAAAACATGCATGTGGAACCTAGAGTATGATCAACCATGTGATCGGGAGACGTGTTCAAATATGTCTCAGTTTTCCTCCCCTGGTACTCAGGTGCAACATTCCAGACTCTTTACTAACACTCTCCCCACTTGGAGAGTCAGTCCCTTTAACCTCCTGTTTGGCCCAGTTTGCAATTTCTGCGGAAGATGAACAGGAATAGCGAGAACCAATGAGAGGCTAGCTGGAGGTGTCTGGACGGGCAAATTTAACTCTCATTTCCCACCAGGAAGAGGAAATAACCAAAGGCTCAGCGTGCCGTGCCGGAACCAGATTAGGGCCTGAAGCCATCCTGTGGTGTTGCGGCCAGGTCACAAGAAAGCGAGTTGAAGAAAGGAGCTCAGGGGCACTGTAATTCACAAACCTGCAGAGTTATAAATGACAGCTATCGTCCAAAAATAGACTGAAGTAAGGCTGCCAAGAGGACTTGAAAGCGGGGCAGAATTGCAGGAAACCGATTTCAGGAGGTAGACTGGAATTGCATTGAAAGCATAGGAAAAGAGGCAGAACGTCCACAATGATGCACTTGGCCAAAAAGGGCGTATGCGTTTTTTCCTGAATATATTCAGGAAAAAACGCATACGCCCTTTTTGGCCAACCAAGCAAGCTTGCAAAGGAAATCTGCAGTACAATGAAGTCTCACTTCCCCCCGGTCAAAAGGGCCATCTGAAAAAAGTGTAAAATCCAGAAAGGCAACAGGCCATGGAGAACTGGGAGCCTTGTTATGCTGATGGGCGGGATGTAAATTGCCAACAACCACTCGGGAGAAGTGTATGGTGTTTCCTGAAACATCTAAAAAACAAAGCAACAGAACCTAGGGCACTTCCACTTATGGTCCTATAGCTTAGGGAAATTAAAATGAAAAAGACACAGCCACCCCAAAGTTTGGAACGGCTCTGTTTACAAGAACCTCGTTTACAGTACAAGTTCAACATCGCAGAAAGTGAAAAATGGATAAAGAAATTGTGGTATTTACTTACAAAGCAATATCACTCAGCAATGAAATCTGTGTCATCAGGCCCTTAGCAGCACAATGAGTGGATTCAGGTATGATGATTCTAACTGAAATAAGTCACACAGAAAAAGAAACATCATAAGATATCAGTAATACACGGAATGTAAACTTGGCTACACAGGAACTGAATTACAGAACAGAACAGGGTCTCAAATTTAGAAAACCAACTTATTCTTGCTTAAGGGTAAAGGTGAGTTGGGGTGCTGCATAAAACCAGAGATTGAAATGAGCACAGATAAAGTTCCTTAAGCCAAATATGGAATAGACAAGAGCTACTCCTTGCTCAACGAAATGGACTCAACACCGCATATTAAACGCCTAAGAATGTACCTGACTAGTAAGTATCTTAAAACCTATGGATTGCTATGTCTCCAAAAGAGAATCAAGCATGTGTACAGGGGCATAAACGCAGCAGTGATAGGATTGGAGAGGTTCGGTGAGCAAATGAAGACCCTTTGAAGTCATATTGCATGGTACCCATTCCACGGGTTTCAACTACCCAGGTTTAAGGTATTCTTCCTTCAGCTAAAACATGCATGTGGAACCTAGAGTATGATCAACCATGTGATCGGGAGACGTGTTCAAATATGTCTCAGTTTTCCTCCCCTAGTACTCGGGTGCAACATTCCAGACGCTTTACTAACACTCTCCCGACTTGGAGAGTCAGTCCCTTTAACCTCCTGTTTGGCCCAGTTTGCAATTTCTGCGGAAGATGAACAGGAATAGCGAGAACCAATGAGAGACTAGCTGGAGGTGTCTGGACGGGCAAATTTAACTCTCATTTCCCACCAGGAAGAGGCATTAACCAAAGGCTCAGCGTGCCGTGCCGGAACCAGATTAGGGCCTGAAGCCATCCTGCGGTGTTGCGGCCAGGTTACAAGAAAGCGAGTTGAAGAAAGGAGCTCAGGGGCACTGTAATTCACAAACCTGCAGAGTTATAAATGACAGCTATCGTCCAAAAATAGACTGAAGTAAGGCTGCCAAGAGGACTTGAAAGCGGGGCAGAATTGCAGGAAACCGATTTCAGGAGGTAGACTGGAATTGCATTGAAAGCATAGGAAAAGAGGCAGAACGTCCACAATGATGCACTTGGCCAAAAAGGGCGTATGCGTTTTTTCCTGAATATATTCAGGAAAAAACGCATACGCCCTTTTTGGCCAACCAAGCAAGCTTCCAAAGGAAATCTGCACTACAATGAAGTCTCACTTCCCCCCGGTCAAAAGGGCCATCTGAAAAAAGTGTAAAATCCAGAAAGGCAACAGGCCATTGAGAACTGGGAGCCTTGTTATGCTGATGGGCGGGATGTAAATTGCCAACAACCACTCGGGAGAAGTGTATGGTGTTTCCTGAAACATCTAAAAAACAAAGCAACAGAGCCTAGGGCACTTCCACTTATGGTCCTATAGCTTAGGGAAATTAAAATGAAAAAGACACAGCCACCCCAAAGTTTGGAACGGCTCTGTTTACAAGAACCTCGTTTACAGTACAAGTTCAACATCGCAGAAAGTGAAAAATGGATAAAGAAGTTGTGGTATTTACTTACAAAGCAATATCACTCAGCAATGAAATCTGTGTCATCAGGCCCTTAGCAGCACAATGAGTGGATTCAGGTATGATGATTCTAACTGAAATAAGTCACACAGAAAAAGAAACATCATAAGATATCAGTAATACACGGAATGTAAACTTGGCTACACAGGAACTGAATTACAGAACAGAACAGGGTCTCAAATTTAGAAAACCAACTTATTCTTGCTTAAGGGTAAAGGTGAGTTGGGGTGCTGCATAAAACCAGAGATTGAAATGAGCACAGATAAAGTTCCTTAAGCCAAATATGGAATAGACAAGAGCTACTCCTTGCTCAACGAAATGGACTCAACACCGCATATTAAACGCCTAAGAATGTACCTGACTAGTAAGTATCTTAAAACCTATGGATTGCTATGTCTCCGAAAGAGAATCAAGCATGTGTACAGGGGCATAAATGCAGCAGTGATAGGATTGGAGAGGTTCGGTGAGCAAATGAAGACCCTTTGAAGTCATATTGCATGGTACCCATTCCACGGGTTTCAACTACCCAGGTTTAAGGTATTCTTCCTTCAGCTAAAACATGCATGTGGAACCTAGAGTATGATCAACCATGTGATCCGGAGACGTGTTCAAATATGTCTCAGTTTTCCTCCCCTGGTACTCGGGTGCAACATTCCAGACGCTTTCCTAACACTCTCCCCACTTGGAGAGTCAGTCCCTTTAACCTCCTGTTTGGCCCAGTTTGCAATTTCTGCGGAAGATGAACAGGAATAGCGAGAACCAATGAGAGGCTAGCTTGAGGTGTCTGGACGGGCAAATTTAACTCTCATTTCCCACCAGGAAGAGGAAATAACCAAAGGCTCAGCGTGCCGTGCCGGAACCAGATTAGGGCCTGAAGCCATCCTGTGGTGTTGCGGCCAGGTCACAAGAAAGCGAGTTGAAGAAAGGAGCTCAGGGGCACTGTAATTCACAAACCTGCAGAGTTATAAATGACAGCTATCGTCCAAAAATAGACTGAAGTAAGGCTGCCAAGAGGACTTGAAAGCGGGGCAGAATTGCAGGAAACCGATTTCAGGAGGTAGACTGGAATTGCATTGAAAGCATAGGAAAAGAGGCAGAACGTCCACAATGATGCACTTGGCCAAAAAGGGCGTATGCGTTTTTTCCTGAATATATTCAGGAAAAAACGCATACGCCCTTTTTGGCCAACCAAGCAAGCTTGCAAAGGAAATCTGCACTACAATGAAGTCTCACTTCCCCCCGGTCAAAAGGGCCATCTGAAAAAAGTGTAAAATCCAGAAAGGCAACAGGCCATGGAGAACTGGGAGCCTTGTTATGCTGATGGGCGGGATGTAAATTGCCAACAGACACTTGGGAGAAGTGTATGGTGTTTCCTGAAACATCTAAAAAACAAAGCAACAGAGCCTAGGGCACTGCCACTTATGGTCCTATAGCTTAGGGAAATTAAATTCAAAAAGACACAGCCACCCCAAAGTTTGGAATGGGTCTGTTTACAAGAACCTCGTTTACAGTACAAGTTCAACATCGCAGAAAGTGAAAAATGGATAAAGAAGTTGTGGTATTCACTTACAAAGCAATATCACTCAGCAATGAAATCTATGTCATCAGGCCCTTAGCAGCACAATGAGTGGATTCAGGTATGATGATTCTAACTGAAATAAGTCACACAGAAAAAGAAACATCATAAGATATCAGTAATACACGGAATGTAAACTTGGCTACACAGGAACTGAATTACAGAACAGAACAGGGTCTCAAATTTAGAAAAACAACTTATGCTTGCTTAAGGGTAAAGGTGAGTTGGGGTGCTGCATAAAACCAGAGATTGAAATGAGCACAGATAAAGTTCCTTAAGCCAAATATGGAATAGACAAGAGCTACTCCTTGCTCAACGAAATGGACTCAACACCGCATATTTAACGCCTAAGAATGTACCTGACTAGTAAGTATCGTAAAACCTATGGATTGCTATGTCTCCGAAAGAGAATCAAGCATGTGTACAGGGGCATAAACGCAGCAGTGATAGGATTGGAGAGGTTAGGTGAGCAAATGAAGACCCTTTGAAGTCATATTGCATGGTTCCCATTACACGGGTCTCAACTCTCCAGATTTAAGGTATTCTTCCTTCAGCTAAAACATGCATGTGGAACCCAAGTATGATCAACCATGTGAATGGGAGACGTGTTCAAATATGTCTCAGTTTTCCTCCCCTGGTACTCGGGTGCAACATTCCAGACGCTTTACTAACACTCTCCCCACTTGGAGAGTCAGCGCCTTTAACCTCCTGTTTGGCACAGTTTGCAATTTCTGCGGAAGATGAACAGGAATAGCGAGAACCAATGAGAGGCTAGCTGGAGGTGTCTGGACGGGCAAATTTAACTCTCATTTCCCACCAGGAAGAGGAAATAACCAAAGGCTCAGCGTGCCGTGCCGGAACCAGATTAGGGCCTGAAGCCATACTGCGGTGTTGCGGCCAGGTCACAAGAAAGCGAGTTGAAGAAAGGAGCTCAGGGGCACTGTAATTCACAAACCTGCAGAGTTATAAATGACAGCTATCGTCCAAAAATAGACTGAAGTAAGGCTGCCAAGAGGACTTGAAAGCGGGGCAGAATTGCAGGAAACCGATTTCAGGAGGTAGACTGGAATTGCATTGAAAGCATAGGAAAAGAGGCAGAACGTCCACAATGATGCACTTGGCCAAAAAGGGCGTATGCGTTTTTTCCTGAATATATTCAGGAAAAAACGCATACGCCCTTTTTGGCCAACCAAGCAAGCTTGCAAAGGAAATCTGCACTACAATGAAGTCTCACTTCCCCCCGGTCAAAAGGGCCATCTGAAAAAAGTGTAAAATCCAGAAAGGCAGGACAGGCCATGGAGAACTGGGAGCCTTGTTATGCTGATGGGCGGGATGTAAATTGCCAACAACCACTCGGGAGAAGTGTATGGTGTTTCCTGAAACATCTAAAAAACAAAGCAACAGAGCCTAGGGCACTTCCACTTATGGCCCTATAGCTTAGCGAAATTAAAATAAAAAAGACACAGCCACCCCAAAGTTTGGAACGGCTCTGTTTACAAGAACCTCGTTTACAGTACAAGTTCAACATCGCAGAAAGTGAAAAATGGATAAAGAAGTTGTGGTATTTACTTACAAAGCAATATCACTCAGCAATGAAATCTGTGTCATCAGGCCCTTAGCAGCACAATGAGTGGATTCAGGTATGATGATTCTAACTGAAATAAGTCACACAGAAAAAGAAACATCATAAGATATCAGTAATACACGGAATGTAAACTTGGCTACACAGGAACTGAATTACAGAACAGAACAGGGTCTCAAATTTAGAAAACCAACTTATGCTTGCTTAAGGGGAAAGGTGAGTTGGGGTGCTGCATAAAACCAGAGATTGAAATGAGCACAGATAAAGTTCCTTAAGCCAAATATGGAATAGACAAGAGCTACTCCTTGCTCAACGAAATGGACTCAACACCGCATATTAAACGCCTAAGAATGTACCTGACTAGTAAGTATCTTAAAACCTATGGATTGCTATGTCTCCAAAAGAGAATCAAGCATGTGTACAGGGGCATAAACGCAGCAGTGATAGGATTGGAGAGGTTCGGGGAGCAAATGAAGACCCTTTGAAGTCATATTGCATGGTACCCATTCCACGGGTCTTAACTCTCCAGGTTTAAGGTATTCTTCCTTCAGCTAAAACATGCATGTGGAACCCAAGTATGATCAACCATGTGAACGGGAGACGTGTTCAAATATGTCTCAGTTTTCCTTCCCTAGTACTCGGGTGCAACATTCCAGACGCTTTACTAACACTCTCCCCACTTGGAGAGTCAGTCCCTTTAACCTCCTGTTTGGCCCAGTTTGCAATTTCTGCGGAAGATGAACAGGAATAGCGAGAACCAATGAGAGGCTAGCTGGAGGTGTCTGGACGGGCAAATTTAACTCTCATTTCCCACCAGGAAGAGGAATTAACCAAAGGCTCAGCATGCCGGGCCGGAACCAGATTAGGGCCTGAAGCCATCCTGCAGTGTTGCGGCCAGGTCACAAGAAAGCGAGTTGAAGAAAGGAGCTCAGGGGCACTGTAATTCACAAACCTGCAGAGTTATAAATGACAGCTATCGTCCAAAAATAGACTGAAGTAAGGCTGCCAAGAGGACTTGAAAGCGGGGCAGAATTGCAGGAAACCGATTTCAGGAGGTAGACTGGAATTGCATTGAAAGCATAGGAAAAGAGGCAGAACGTCCACAATGATGCACTTGGCCAAAAAGGGCATATGCGTTTTATCCTGAATATATTCAGGAAAAAACGCATACGCCCTTTTTGGCCAACCAAGCAAGCTTGCAAAGGAAATCTGCACTACAATGAAGTCTCACTTCCCCCCGGTCAAAAGGGCCATCTGAAAAAAGTGTAAAATCCAGAAAGGCAACAGGCCATGGAGAACTGGGAGCCTTGTTATGCTGATGGGCGGGATGTAAATTGCCAACAGACACTTGGGAGAAGTGCATGGTGTTTCCTGAAACATCTAAAAAACAAAGCAACAGAGCCTAGGGCACTGCCACTTATGGTCCTATAGCTTAGGGAAATTAAATTCAAAAAGACACAGCCACCCCAAAGTTTGGAACGGCTCTGTTTACAAGAACCTCGTTTACAGTACAAGTTCAACATCGCAGAAAGTGAAAAATGGATAAAGAAGTTGTGGTATTCACTTACAAAGCAATATCACTCAGCAATGAAATCTATGTCATCAGGCCCTTAGCAGCACAATGAGTGGATTCAGGTATGATGATTCTAACTGAAATAAGTCACACAGAAAAAGAAACATCATAAGATATCAGTAATACACGGAATGTAAACTTGGCTACACAGGAACTGAATTACAGAACAGAACAGGGTCTCAAATTTAGAAAAACAACTTATGCTTGCTTAAGGGTAAAGGTGAGTTGGGGTGCTGCATAAAACCAGAGATTGAAATGAGCACAGATAAAGTTCCTTAAGCCAAATATGGAATAGACAAGAGCTACTCCTTGCTCAACGAAATGGACTCAACACCGCATATTAAACGCATAAGAATGTACCTGACTAGTAAGTATCTTAAAACCTATGGATTGCTATGTCTCCGAAAGAGAATCAAGCATGTGTACAGGGGCATAAATGCAGCAGTGATAGGATTGGAGAGGTTCGGTGAGCAAATGAAGACCCTTTGAAGTCATATTGCATGGTACCCATTCCACGGGTTTCAACTACCCAGGTTTAAGGTATTCTTCCTTCAGCTAAAACATGCATGTGGAACCTAGAGTATGATCAACCATGTGATCCGGAGACGTGTTCAAATATGTCTCAGTTTTCCTCCCCTGGTACTCGGGTGCAACATTCCAGACGCTTTCCTAACACTCTCCCCACTTGGAGAGTCAGTCCCTTTAACCTCCTGTTTGGCCCAGTTTGCAATTTCTGCGGAAGATGAACAGGAATAGCGAGAACCAATGAGAGGCTAGCTGGAGGTGTCTGGACGGGCAAATTTAACTCTCATTTCCCACCAGGAAGAGGAAATAACCAAAGGCTCAGCGTGCCGTGCCGGAACCAGATTAGGGCCTGAAGCCATCCTGTGGTGTTGCGGCCAGGTCACAAGAAAGCGAGTTGAAGAAAGGAGCTCAGGGGCACTGTAATTCACAAACCTGCAGAGTTATAAATGACAGCTATCGTCCAAAAATAGACTGAAGTAAGGCTGCCAAGAGGACTTGAAAGCGGGGCAGAATTGCAGGAAACCGATTTCAGGAGGTAGACTGGAATTGCATTGAAAGCATAGGAAAAGAGGCAGAACGTCCACAATGATGCACTTGGCCAAAAAGGGCGTATGCGTTTTATCCTGAATATATTCAGGAAAAAACGCATACGCCCTTTTTGGCCAACCAAGCAAGCTTGCAAAGGAAATCTGCACTACAATGAAGTCTCACTTCCCCCCGGTCAAAAGGGCCATCTGAAAAAAGTGTAAAATCCAGAAAGGCAACAGGCCATGGAGAACTGGGAGCCTTGTTATGCTGATGGGCGGGATGTAAATTGCCAACAGACACTTGGGAGAAGTGTATGGTGTTTCCTGAAACATCTAAAAAACAAAGCAACAGAGCCTAGGGCACTGCCACTTATGGTCCTATAGCTTAGGGAAATTAAATTCAAAAAGACACAGCCACCCCAAAGTTTGGAACGGCTCTGTTTACAAGAACCTCGTTTACAGTACAAGTTCAACATCGCAGAAAGTGAAAAATGGATAAAGAAGTTGTGGTATTCACTTACAAAGCAATATCACTCAGCAATGAAATCTATGTCATCAGGCCCTTAGCAGCACAATGAGTGGATTCAGGTATGATGATTCTAACTGAAATAAGTCACACAGAAAAAGAAACATCATAAGATATCAGTAATACACGGAATGTAAACTTGGCTACACAGGAACTGAATTACAGAACAGAACAGGGTGTCAAATTTAGAAAAACAACTTATGCTTGCTTAAGGGTAAAGGTGAGTTGGGGTGCTGCATAAAACCAGAGATTGAAATGAGCACAGATAAAGTTCCTTAAGCCAAATATGGAATAGACAAGAGCTACTCCTTGCTCAACGAAATGGACTCAACACCGCATATTTAACGCCTAAGAATGTACCTGACTAGTAAGTATCGTAAAACCTATGGATTGCTATGTCTCCGAAAGAGAATCAAGCATGTGTACAGGGGCATAAACGCAGCAGTGATAGGATTGGAGAGGTTCGGTGAGCAAATGAAGACCCTTTGAAGTCATATTGCATGGTACCCATTCCACGGGTCTCAACTCTCCAGATTTAAGGTATTCTTCCTTCAGCTAAAACATGCATGTGGAACCCAAGTATGATCAACCATGTGAACGGGAGACGTGTTCAAATATGTCTCAGTTTTCCTCCCCTGGTACTCGGGTGCAACATTCCAGACGCTTTACTAACACTCTCCCCACTTGGAGAGTCAGCGCCTTTAACCTCCTGTTTGGCCCAGTTTGCAATTTCTGCGGAAGATGAACAGGAATAGCGAGAACCAATGAGAGGCTAGCTGGAGGTGTCTGGATGGGCAAATTTAACTCTCATTTCCCACCAGGAAGAAGAAATAACCAAAGGCTCAGCGTGCCGTACCGGAACCAGATTAGGGCCTGAAGCCATCCTGCGGTGTTGCGGCCAGCTCAAAAGAAAGCGAGTTGAAGAAAGGAGCTCAGGGGCACTGTAATTCACAAACCTGCAGAGTTATAAATGACAGCTATCGTCCAAAAATAGACTGAAGTAAGGCTGCCAAGAGGACTTGAAAGCGGGGCAGAATTGCAGGAAACCGATTTCAGGAGGTAGACTGGAATTGCATTGAAAGCATAGGAAAAGAGGCAGAACGTCCACAATGATGCACTTGGCCAAAAAGGGCGTATGCGTTTTTTCCTGAATATATTCAGGAAAAAACGCATACGCCCTTTTTGGCCAACCAAGCAAGCTTGCAAAGGAAATCTGCACTACAATGAAGTCTCACTTCCCCCCGGTCAAAAGGGACATCTGAAAAAAGTGTAAAATCCAGAAAGGCAACAGGCCATGGAGAACTGGGAGCCTTGTTATGCTGATGGGCGGGATGTAAATTACCAACAGACACTTGGGAGAAGTGTATGGTGTTTCCTGAAACATCTAAAAAACAAAGCAACAGAGCCTAGGGCACTGCCACTTATGGTCCTATAGCTTAGGGAAATTAAATTCAAAAAGACACAGCCACCCCAAAGTTTGGAACGGCTCTGTTTACAAGAACCTCGTTTACAGTACAAGTTCAACATCGCAGAAAGTGAAAAATGGATAAAGAAGTTGTGGTATTCACTTACAAAGCAATATCACTCAGCAATGAAATCTATGTCATCAGGCCCTTAGCAGCACAATGAGTGGATTCAGGTATGATGATTCTAACTGAAATAAGTCACACAGAAAAAGAAACATCATAAGATATCAGTAATACACGGAATGGAAACTTGGCTACACAGGAACTGAATTACAGAACAGAACAGGGTCTCAAATTTAGAAAAACAACTTATGCTTGCTTAAGGGTAAAGGTGAGTTGGGGTGCTGCATAAAACCAGAGATTGAAATGAGCACAGATAAAGTTCCTTAAGCCAAATATGGAATAGACAAGAGCTACTCCTTGCTCAACGAAATGGACTCAACACCGCATATTTAACGCCTAAGAATGTACCTGACTAGTAAGTATCGTAAAACCTATGGATTGCTATGTCTCCGAAAGAGAATCAAGCATGTGTACAGGGGCACAAACGCAGCAGTGATAGGATTGGAGAGGTTCGGTGAGCAAATGAAGACCCTTTGAAGTCATATTGCATGGTACCCATTCCACGGGTTTCAACTACCCAGGTTTAAGGTATTCTTCCTTCAGCTAAAACATGCATGTGGAACCTAGAGTATGATCAACCATGTGATCGGGAGACGTGTTCAAATATGTCTCAGTTTTCCTCCCCTGGAACTCGGGTGCAACATTCCAGACGCTTTACTAACACTCTCCCCACTTGGAGAGTCAGCGCCTTTAACCTCCTGTTTGGCCCAGTTTGCAATTTCTGCGGAAGATGAACAGGAATAGCGAGAACCAATGAGAGACTAGCTGGAGGTGTCTGGACGGGCAAATTTAACTCTCATTTCCCACCAGGAAGAGGAAATAACCAAAGGCTCAGCGTGCCGTACCAGAACCAGATTAGGGCCTGAAGCCATCCTGCGGTGTTGCGGCCAGCTCAAAAGAAAGCGAGTTGAAGAAAGGAGCTCAGGGGCACTGTAATTCACAAACCTGCAGAGTTATAAATGACAGCTATCGTCCAAAAATAGACTGAAGTAAGGCTGCCAAGAGGACTTGAAAGCGGGGCAGAATTGCAGGAAACCGATTTCAGGAGGTAGACTGGAATTGCATTGAAAGCATAGGAAAAGAGGCAGAACGTCCACAATGATGCACTTGGCCAAAAAGGGCGTATGCGTTTTTTCCTGAATATATTCAGGAAAAAACGCATACGCCCTTTTTGGCCAACCAAGCAAGCTTGCAAAGGAAATCTGCACTACAATGAAGTCTCACTTCCCCCCGGTCAAAAGGGCCATCTGAAAAAAGTGTAAAATCCAGAAAGGCAGGACAGGCCATGGAGAACTGGGAGCCTTGTTATGCTGATGGGCGGGATGTAAATTGCCAACAACCACTCGGGAGAAGTGTATGGTGTTTCCTGAAACATCTAAAAAACAAAGCAACAGAGCCTAGGGCACTGCCACTTATGGCCCTATAGCTTAGGGAAATTAAAATCAAAAAGACACAGCCACCCCAAAGTTTGGAACAGCTCTGTTTACAAGAACCTCGTTTACAGTACAAGTTCAACATCGCAGAAAGTGAAAAATGGAGAAAGAAGTTGTGGTATTTACTTACAAAGCAATATCACTCAGCAATGAAATCTGTGTCATCAGGCCCTTAGCAGCACAATGAGTGGATTCAGGTATGATGATTCTAACTGAAATAAGTCACACAGAAAAAGAAACATCATAAGATATCAGTAATACACGGAATGTAAACTTGGCTACACAGGAACTGAATTACAGAACAGAACAGGGTCTCAAATTTAGAAAACCAACTTATGCTTGCTTAAGGGTAAAGGTGAGTTGGGTTGCTGCATAAAACCAGAGATTGAAATGAGCACAGATAAAGTTCCTTAAGCCAAATATGGAATAGACAAGAGCTACTCCTTGCTCAACGAAATGGACTCAACACCGCATATTTAACGCCTAAGAATGTACCTGACTAGTAAGTATCGTAAAAACCTATGGATTGCTATGTCTCCAAAAGAGAATCAAGCATGTGTACAGGGGCATAAACGCAGCAGTGATAGGATTGGAGAGGTTCGGTGAGCAAATGAAGACCCTTTGAAGTCATATTGCATGGTTCCCATTACACGGGTCTCAACTCTCCAGATTTAAGGTATTCTTCCTTCAGCTAAAACATGCATGTGGAACCCAAGTATGATCAACCATGTGAATGGGAGACGTGTTCAAATATGTCTCAGTTTTCCTCCCCTGGTACTCGGGTGCAACATTCCAGACGCTTTACTAACAGTCTCCCCACTTGGAGAGTCAGCGCCTTTAACCTCCTGTTTGGCCCAGTTTGCAATTTCTGCGGAAGATGAACAGGAATAGCGAGAACCAATGAGAGGCTAGCTGGAGGTGTCTGGACGGGCAAATTTAACTCTCATTTCCCACCAGGAAGAGGAATTAACCAAAGGCTCAGCGTGCCGTACCGGAACCAGATTAGGGCCTGAAGCCATCCTGCGGTGTTGCGGCCAGCTCAAAAGAAAGCGAGTTGAAGAAAGGAGCTCAGGGGCACTGTAATTCACAAACCTGCAGAGTTATAAATGACAGCTATCGTCCAAAAATAGACTGAAGTAAGGCTGCCAAGAGGACTTGAAAGCGGGGCAGAATTGCAGGAAACCGATTTCAGGAGGTAGACTGGAATTGCATTGAAAGCATAGGAAAAGAGGCAGAACGTCCACAATGATGCACTTGGCCAAAAAGGGCGTATGCGTTTTTTCCTGAATATATTCAGGAAAAAACGCATACGCCCTTTTTGGCCAACCAAGCAAGCTTGCAAAGGAAATCTGCACTACAATGAAGTCTCACTTCCCCCCGGTCAAAAGGGCCATCTGAAAAAAGTGTAAAATCCAGAAAGGCAGGACAGGCCATGGAGAACTGGGAGCCTTGTTATGCTGATGGGCGGGATGTAAATTGCCAACAACCACTCGGGAGAAGTGTATGGTGTTTCCTGAAACATCTAAAAAACAAAGCAACAGAGCCTAGGGCACTTCCACTTATGGTCCTATAGCTTAGGGAAATTAAAATAAAAAAGACACAGCCACCCCAAAGTTTGGAATGGCTCTGTTTACAAGAACCTCGTTTACAGTACAAGTTCAACATCGCAGAAAGTGAAAAATGGATAAAGAAGTTGTGGTATTTACTTACAAAGCAATATCACTCAGCAATGAAATCTGTGTCATCAGGCCCAGAGCAGCACAATGAGTGGATTCAGGTATGATGATTCTAACTGAAATAAGTCACACAGAAAAAGAAACATCATAAGATATCAGTAATACACGGAATGGAAACTTGGCTACACAGGAACTGAATTACAGAACAGAACAGGGTCTCAAATTTAGAAAACCAACTTATGCTTGCTTAAGGGTAAAGGTGAGTTGGGGTGCTGCATAAAACCAGAGATTGAAATGAGCACAGATAAAGTTCCTTAAGCCAAATATGGAATAGACAAGAGCTACTCCTTGCTCAACGAAATGGACTCAACACCCCATATTAAACGCCTAAGAATGTACCTGACTAGTAAGTATCTTAAAACCTATGGATTGCTATGTCTCCGAAAGAGAATCAAGCATGTGTACAGGGGCATAAACGCAGCAGTGATAGGATTGGAGAGGTGCGGTGAGCAAATGAAGACCCTTTGAAGTCATATTGCATGGTACCCATTCCACGGGTTTCAACTACCCAGGTTTAAGGTATTCTTCCTTCAGCTAAAACATGCATGTGGAACCTAGAGTATGATCAACCATGTGATCGGGAGACGTGTTCAAATATGTCTCAGTTTTCCTCCCCTGGTACTCGGGTGCAACATTCCAGATGCTTTACTAACACTCTCCCCACTTGGAGAGTCAGTCCCTTTAACCTCCTGTTTGGCCCAGTTTGCAATTTCTGTGGAAGATGAACAGGAATAGCGAGAACCAATGAGAGGCTAGCTGGAGGTGTCTGGACGGGCAAATTTAACTCTTATTTCCCACCAGGAAGAGGAATTAACCAAAGGCTCAGCATGCTGGGCCGGAACCAGATTAGGGCCTGAAGCCATCCTGCGGTGTTGCGGCCAGGTCACAAGAAAGCGAGTTGAAGAAAGGAGCTCAGGGGCACTGTAATTCACAAACCTGCAGAGTTATAAATGACAGCTATCGTCCAAAAATAGACTGAAGTAAGGCTGCCAAGAGGACTTGAAAGCGGGGCAGAATTGCAGGAAACCGATTTCAGGAGGTAGACTGGAATTGCATTGAAAGCATAGGAAAAGAGGCAGAACGTCCACAATGATGCACTTGGCCAAAAAGGGCGTATGCGTTTTATCCTGAATATATTCAGGAAAAAACGCATACGCCCTTTTTGGCCAACCAAGCAAGCTTGCAAAGGAAATCTGCACTACAATGAAGTCTCACTTCCCCCCGGTCAAAAGGGCCATCTGAAAAAAGTGTAAAATCCAGAAAGGCAACAGGCCATGGAGAACTGGGAGCCTTGTTATGCTGATGGGCGGGATGTAAATTGCCAAAAGACACTTGGGAGAAGTGTATGGTGTTTCCTGAAACATCTAAAAAACAAAGCAACAGAGCCTAGTGCACTGCCACTTATGGTCCTATAGCTTAGGGAAATTAAATTCAAAAAGACACAGCCACCCCAAAGTTTGGAACGGCTCTGTTTACAAGAACCTCGTTTACAGTACAAGTTCAACATCGCAGAAAGTGAAAAATGGATAAAGAAGTTGTGGTATTCACTTACAAAGCAATATCACTCAGCAATGAAATCTATGTCATCAGGCCCTTAGCAGCACAATGAGTGGATTCAGGTATGATGATTCTAACTGAAATAAGTCACACAGAAAAAGAAACATCATAAGATATCAGTAATACACGGAATGTAAACTTGGCTACACAGGAACTGAATTACAGAACAGAACAGGGTCTCAAATTTAGAAAAACAACTTATGCTTGCTTAAGGGTAAAGGTGAGTTGGGGTGCTGCATAAAACCAGAGATTGAAATGAGCACAGATAAAGTTCCTTAAGCCAAATATGGAATAGACAAGAGCTACTCCTTGCTCAACGAAATGGACTCAACACCGCATATTTAACGCCTAAGAATGTACCTGACTAGTAAGTATCGTAAAACCTATGGATTGCTATGTCTCCGAAAGAGAATCAAGCATGTGTACAGGGGCATAAACGCAGCAGTGATAGGATTGGAGAGGTTCGGTGAGCAAATGAAGACCCTTTGAAGTCATATTGCATGGTTCCCATTACACGGGTCTCAACTCTCCAGATTTAAGGTATTCTTCCTTCAGCTAAAACATGCATGTGGAACCCAAGTATGATCAACCATGAGAACGGGAGACGTGTTCAAATATGTCTCAGTTTTCCTCCCCTGGTACTCGGGTGCAACATTCCAGACGCTTTACTAACACTCTCCACACTTGGAGAGTCAGCGCCTTTAACCTCCTGTTTGGCCCAGTTTGCAATTTCTGCGGAAGATGAACAGGAATAGCGAGAACCAATGAGAGGCTAGCTGGAGGTGTCTGGACGGGCAAATTTAACTCTCATTTCCCACCAGGAAGAGGAAATAACCAAAGGCTCAGCGTGCCGTACCGGATCCAGATTAGGGCCTGAAGCCATCCTGCGGTGTTGCGGCCAGCTCAAAAGAAAGCGAGTTGAAGAAAGGAGCTCAGGGGCACTGTAATTCACAAACCTGCAGACTTATAAATGACAGCTATCGTCCAAAAATAGACTGAAGTAAGGCTGCCAAGAGGACTTGAAAGCGGGGCAGAATTGCAGGAAACCGATTTCAGGAGGTAGACTGGAATTGCATTGAAAGCATAGGAAAAGAGGCAGAACGTCCACAATGATGCACTTGGCCAAAAAGGGCGTATGCGTTTTTTCCTGAATATATTCAGGAAAAAACGCATACGCCCTTTTTGGCCAACCAAGCAAGCTTGCAAAGGAAATCTGCACTACAATGAAGTCTCACTTCCCCCCGGTCAAAAGGGCCATCTGAAAAAAGTGTAAAATCCAGAAAGGCAGGACAGGCCATGGAGAACTGGGAGCCTTGTTATGCTGATGGGCGGGATGTAAATTGCCAACAGACACTTGGGAGAAGTGCATGGTGTTTCCTGAAACATCTAAAAAACAAAGCAACAGAGCCTAGGGCACTGCCACTTATGGTCCTATAGCTTAGGGAAATTAAATTCAAAAAGACACAGCCACCCCAAAGTTTGGAACGGCTCTGTTTACAAGAACCTCGTTTACAGTACAAGTTCAACATCGCAGAAAGTGAAAAATGGATAAAGAAGTTGTGGTATTTACTTACAAAGCAATATCACTCAGCAATGAAATCTGTGTCATCAGGCCCTTAGCAGCACAATGAGTGGATTCAGGTATGATGATTCTAACTGAAGTAAGTCACACAGAAAAAGAAACATCATAAGATATCAGTAATACACGGAATGTAAACTTGGCTACACAGGAACTGAATTACAGAACAGAACAGGGTCTCAAATTTAGAAAACCAACTTATGCTTGCTTAAGGGTAAAGGTGAGTTGGGGTGCTGCATAAAACCAGAGATTGAAATGAGCACAGATAAAGTTCCTTAAGCCAAATATGGAATAGACAAGAGCTACTCCTTGCTCAACGAAATGGACTCAACACCGCATATTAAACGCCTAAGAATGTACCTGACTAGTAAGTATCTTAAAACCTATGGATTGCTATGTCTCCGAAAGAGAATCAAGCATGTGTACAGGGGCATAAACGCAGCAGTGATAGGATTGGAGAGGTTCGGTGAGCAAATGAAGACCCTTTGAAGTCATATTGCATGGTACCCATTCCACGGATTTCAACTACCCAGGTTTAAGGTATTCTTCCTTCAGCTAAAACATGCATGTGGAACCTAGAGTATGATCAACGATGTGATCGGGAGACGTGTTCAAATATGTCTCAGTTTTCCTCCCCTGGAACTCGGGTGCAACATTCCAGACGCTTTACTAACACTCTCCCCACTTGGAGAGTCAGCGCCTTTAACCTCCTGTTTGGCCCAGTTTGCAATTTCTGCGGAAGATGAACAGGAATAGCGAGAACCAATGAGAGACTAGCTGGAGGTGTCTGGACGGGCAAATTTAACTCTCATTTCCCACCAGGAAGAGGAAATAACCAAAGGCTCAGCGTGCCGTACCAGAACCAGATTAGGGCCTGAAGCCATCCTGCGGTGTTGCGGCCAGCTCAAAAGAAAGCGAGTTGAAGAAAGGAGCTCAGGGGCACTGTAATTCACAAACCTGCAGAGTTATAAATGACAGCTATCGTCCAAAAATAGACTGAAGTAAGGCTGCCAAGAGGACTTGAAAGCGGGGCAGAATTGCAGGAAACCGATTTCAGGAGGTAGACTGGAATTGCATTGAAAGCATAGGAAAAGAGGCAGAACGTCCACAATGATGCACTTGGCCAAAAAGGGCGTATGCGTTTTTTCCTGAATATATTCAGGAAAAAACGCATACGCCCTTTTTGGCCAACCAAGCAAGCTTGCAAAGGAAATCTGCACTACAATGAAGTCTCACTTCCCCCCGGTCAAAAGGGCCATCTGAAAAAAGTGTAAAATCCAGAAAGGCAGGACAGGCCATGGAGAACTGGGAGCCTTGTTATGCTGATGGGCGGGATGTAAATTGCCAACAACCACTCGGGAGAAGTGTATGGTGTTTCCTGAAACATCTAAAAAACAAAGCAACAGAGCCTAGGGCACTGCCACTTATGGCCCTATAGCTTAGGGAAATTAAAATCAAAAAGACACAGCCACCCCAAAGTTTGGAACAGCTCTGTTTACAAGAACCTCGTTTACAGTACAAGTTCAACATCGCAGAAAGTGAAAAATGGAGAAAGAAGTTGTGGTATTTACTTACAAAGCAATATCACTCAGCAATGAAATCTGTGTCATCAGGCCCTTAGCAGCACAATGAGTGGATTCAGGTATGATGATTCTAACTGAAATAAGTCACACAGAAAAAGAAACATCATAAGATATCAGTAATACACGGAATGTAAACTTGGCTACACAGGAACTGAATTACAGAACAGAACAGGGTCTCAAATTTAGAAAACCAACTTATGCTTGCTTAAGGGTAAAGGTGAGTTGGGGTGCTGCATAAAACCAGAGATTGAAATGAGCACAGATAAAGTTCCTTAAGCCAAATATGGAATAGACAAGAGCTACTCCTTGCTCAACGAAATGGACTCAACACCGCATATTTAACGCCTAAGAATGTACCTGACTAGTAAGTATTGTAAAAACCTATGGTTTGCTATGTCTCCAAAAGAGAATCAAGCATGTGTACAGGGGCATAAACGCAGCAGTGATAGGATTGGAGAGGTTCGGTGAGCAAATGAAGACCCTTTGAAGTCATATTGCATGGTTCCCATTACACGGGTCTCAACTCTCCATATTTAAGGTATTCTTCCTTCAGCTAAAACATGCATGTGGAACCCAAGTATGATCAACCATGTGAATGGGAGACGTGTTCAAATATGTCTCAGTTTTCCACCCCTGGTACTCGGGTGCAACATTCCAGACGCTTTACTATCACTCTCCCCACTTGGAGAGTCAGCGCCTTTAACCTCCTGTTTGGCCCAGTTTGCAATTTCTGCGGAAGATGAACAGGAATAGCGAGAACCAATGAGAGGCTAGCTGGAGGTGTCTGGACGGGCAAATTTAACTCTCATTTCCCACCAGGAAGAGGAATTAACCAAAGGCTCAGCGTGCCGTACCGGAACCAGATTAGGGCCTGAAGCCATCCTGCGGTGTTGCGGCCAGCTCAAAAGAAAGCGAGTTGAAGAAAGGAGCTCAGGGGCACTGTAATTCACAAACCTGCAGAGTTATAAATAAGAGCTATCGTCCAAAAATAGACTGAAGTAAGGCTGCCAAGAGGACTTGAAAGCGGGGCAGAATTGCAGGAAACCGATTTCAGGAGGTAGACTGGAATTGCATTGAAAGCATAGGAAAAGAGGCAGAACGTCCACAATGATGCACTTGGCCAAAAAGGGCGTATGCGTTTTTTCCTGAATATATTCAGGAAAAAACGCATACGCCCTTTTTGGCCAACCAAGCAAGCTTGCAAAGGAAATCTGCACTACAATGAAGTCTCACTTCCCCCCGGTCAAAAGGGCCATCTGAAAAAAGTGTAAAATCCAGAAAGGCAGGACAGGCCATGGAGAACTGGGAGCCTTGTTATGCTGATGGGCGGGATGTAAATTGCCAACAACCACTCGGGAGAAGTGTATGGTGTTTCCTGAAACATCTAAAAAACAAAGCAACAGAGCCTAGGGCACTTCCACTTATGGTCCTATAGCTTAGGGAAATTAAAATCAAAAAGACACAGCCACCCCAAAGTTTGGAACGGCTCTGTTTACAAGAACCTCGTTTACAGTACAAGTTCAACATCGCAGAAAGTGAAAAATGGATAAAGAAGTTGTGGTATTTACTTACAAAGCAATATCACTCAGCAATGAAATCTGTGTCATCAGGCCCTTAGCAGCACAATGAGTGGATTCAGGTATGATGATTCTAACTGAAATAAGTCACACAGAAAAAGAAACATCATAAGATATCAGTAATACACGGAATGTAAACTTGGCTACACAGGAACTGAATTACAGAACAGAACAGGGTCTCAAATTTAGAAAACCAACTTATTCTTGCTTAAGGGTAAAGGTGAGTTGGGGTGCTGCATAAAACCAGAGATTGAAATGAGCACAGATAAAGTTCCTTAAGCCAAATATGGAATAGACAAGAGCTACTCCTTGCTCAACGAAATGGACTCAACACCGCATATTAAACGCCTAAGAATGTACCTAACTAGTAAGTATCTTAAAACCTATGGATTGCTATGTCTCCGAAAGAGAATCAAGCATGTGTACAGGGGCATAAACGCAGCAGTGATAGGATTGGAGAGGTTCGGTGAGCAAATGAAGACCCTTTGAAGTCATATTTCATGGTACCCATTCCACGGGTTTCAACTACCCAGGTTTAAGGTATTCTTCCTTCAGCTAAAACATGCATGTGGAACCTAGAGTATGATCAACCATGTGATCGGGAGACGTGTTCAAATATGTCTCAGTTTTCCTCCCCTGGAACTCGGGTGCAACATTCCAGACGCTTTACTAACACTCTCCCCACTTGGAGAGTCAGCGCCTTTAACCTCCTGTTTGGCCCAGTTTGCAATTTCTGCGGAAGATGAACAGGAATAGCGAGAACCAATGAGAGACTAGCTGGAGGTGTCTGGACGGGCAAATTTAACTCTCATTTCCCACCTGGAAGAGGAAATAACCAAAGGCTCAGCGTGCCGTACCGGAACCAGATTAGGGCCTGAAGCCATCCTGCGGTGTTGCGGCCAGGTCACAAGAAAGCGAGTTGAAGAAAGGAGCACAGGGGCACTGTAATTCACAAACCTGCAGAGTTATAAATGACAGCTATCGTCCAAAAATAGACTGAAGTAAGGTTGCCAAGAGGACTTGAAAGCGGGGCAGAATTGCAGGACACCGATTTCAAGAGGTAGACTGGAATTGCATTGAAAGCATAGGAAAAGAGGCAGAACGTCCACAATGATGCACTTGGCCAAAAAGGGCGTATGCGTTTTTTCCTGAATATATTCAGGAAAAAACGCATACGCCCTTTTTGGCCAACCAAGCAAGCTTGCAAAGGAAATCTGCACTACCATGAAGTCTCACTTCCCCCCGGTCAAAAGGGCCATCTGAAAAAAGTGTAAAATCCAGAAAGGCAGGACAGGCCATGGAGAACTGGGAGCCTTGTTATGCTGATGGGCGGGATGTAAATTGCCAACAGACACTCGGGAGGAGTGTATGGTGTTTCCTGAAACATCTAAAAAACAAAGCAACAGAGCCTAGGGCACTGCCACTTATGGTCCTATAGCTTAGAGAAATTAAAATCAAAAAGACACAGCCACCCCAAAGTTTGGAACGGCTCTGTTTACAAGAACCTCGTTTACAGTAGAAGTTCAACATCGCAGAAAGTGAAAAATGGATAAAGAAGTTGTGGTATTTACTTACAAAGCAATATCACTCAGCAATGAAATCTGTGTCATCAGGCCCTTAGCAGCACAATGAGTGGATTCAGGTATGATGATTCTAACTGAAATAAGTCACACAGAAAAAGAAACATCATAAGATATCAGTAATACACGGAATGTAAACTTGGCTACACAGGAACTGAATTACAGAACAGAACAGGGTCTCAAATTTAGAAAACCAACTTATTCTTGCTTAAGGGTAAAGGTGAGTTGGGGTGCTGCATAAAACCAGAGATTGAAATGAGCACAGATAAAGTTCCTTAAGCCAAATATGGAATAGACAAGAGCTACTCCTTGTTCAACGAAATGGACTCAACACCCCATATTAAACGCCTAAGAATGTACCTGACTAGTAAGTATCTTAAAACCTATGGATTGCTATGTCTCCGAAAGAGAATAAAGCATGTGTACAGGGGCATAAACGCAGCAGTGATAGGATTGGAGAGGTTCGGTGAGCAAATGAAGACCCTTTGAAGTCATATTGCATGGTACCCATTCCACGGGTTTCAACTACCCAGGTTTAAGGTATTCTTCCTTCAGCTAAAACATGCATGTGGAACCTAGAGTATGATCAACCATGTGATCGGGAGACGTGTTCAAATATGTCTCAGTTTTCCTCCCCTGGTACTCGGGTGCAACATTCCAGACGCTTTACTAACACTCTCCCCACTTGGAGAGTCAGCGCCTTTAACCTCCTGTTTGGCCCAGTTTGCAATTTCTGCGGAAGATGAACAGGAATAGCGAGAACCAATGAGAGGCTAGCTGGAGGTGTCTGGACGGGCAAATTTAACTCTCATTTCCCACCAGGAAGTGGAATTAACCAAAGGCTCAGCATGCCGGGCCGGAACCAGATTAGGGCCTGAAGCCATCCTGCGGTGTTGCGGCCAGGTCACAAGAAAGCGAGTTGAAGAAAGGAGCACAGGGGCACTGTAATTCACAAACCTGCAGAGTTATAAATGACAGCTATCGTCCAAAAATAGACTGAAGTAAGGCTGCCAAGAGGACTTGAAAGCGGGGCAGAATTGCAGGACACCGATTTCAAGAGGTAGACTGGAATTGCATTGAAAGCATAGGAAAAGAGGCAGAACGTCCACAATGATGCACTTGGCCAAAAAGGGCGTATGCGTTTTTTCCTGAATATATTCAGGAAAAAACGCATACGCCCTTTTTGGCCAACCAAGCAAGCTTGCAAAGGAAATCTGCACTACCATGAAGTCTCACTTCCCCCCGGTCAAAAGGGCCATCTGAAAAAAGTGTAAAATCCAGAAAGGCAGGACAGGCCATGGACAACTGGGAGCCTTGTTATGCTGATGGGCGGGATGTAAATTGCCAACAGACACTCGGGAGGAGTGTATGGTGTTTCCTGAAACATCTAAAAAACAAAGCAACAGAGCCTAGGGCACTGCCACTTATGGTCCTATAGCTTAGGGAAATTAAAATCAAAAAGACACAGCCACCCCAAAGTTTGGAACGGCTCTGTTTACAAGAACCTCGTTTACAGTACAAGTTCAACATCGCAGAAAGTGAAAAATGGATAAAGAAGTTGTGGTATTTACTTACAAAGCAATATCACTCAGCAATGAAATCTGTGTCATCAGGCCCTTAGCAGCACAATGAGTGGATTCAGGTATGATGATTCTAACTGAAATAAGTCACACAGAAAAAGAAACATCATAAGATATCAGTAATACACGGAATGGAAACTTGGCTACACAGGAACTGAATTACAGAACAGAACAGGGTCTCAAATTTAGAAAACCTACTTATTCTTGCTTAAGGGTAAAGGTGAGTTGGGGTGCTGCATAAAACCAGAGATTGAAATGAGCACAGATAAAGTTCCTTAAGCCAAATATGGAATAGACAAGAGCTACTCCTTGCTCAACGAAATGGACTCAACACCCCATATTAAACGCCTAAGAATGTACCTGACTAGTAAGTATCTTAAAACCTATGGATTGCTATGTCTCCGAAAGAGAATCAAGCATGTGTACAGGGGCATAAACGCAGCAGTGATAGGATTGGAGAGGTTCGGTGAGCAAATGAAGACCCTTTGAAGTCATATTGCATGGTACCCATTCCACGGGTTTCAACTACCCAGGTTTAAGGTATTCTTCCTTCAGCTAAAACATGCATGTGGAACCTAGAGTATGATCAACCATGTGATCGGGAGACGTGTTTAAATATGTCTCAGTTTTCCTCCCCTGGTACTCGGGTGCAACATTCCAGACGCTTTCCTAACACTCTCCCCACTTGGAGAGTCAGTCCCTTTAACCTCCTGTTTGGCCCAGTTTGCAATTTCTGCGGAAGATGAACAGGAATAGCGAGAACCAATGAGAGGCTAGCTGGAGGTGTCTGGACGGGCAAATTTAACTCTCATTTCCCACCAGGAAGTGGAATTAACCAAAGGCTCAGCATGCCGGGCCGGAACCAGATTAGGGCCTGAAGCCATCCTGCGGTGTTGCGGCCGGGTCACAAGAAAGCGAGTTGAAGAAAGGAGCTCAGGGGCACTGTAATTCACAAACCTGCAGAGTTATAAATGACAGCTATCGTCCAAAAATAGACTGAAGTAAGGCTGCCAAGAGGACTTGAAAGCGGGGCAGAATTGCAGGACACCGATTTCAAGAGGTAGACTGGAATTGCATTGAAAGCATAGGAAAAGAGGCAGAACGTCCACAATGATGCACTTGGCCAAAAAGGGCGTATGCGTTTTTTCCTGAATATATTCAGGAAAAAACGCATACGCACTTTTTGGCCAACCAAGCAAGCTTGCAAAGGAAATCTGCACTACAATGAAGTCTCACTTCCCCCTGGTCAAAAGGGCCATCTGAAAAAAGTGTAAAATCCAGAAAGGCAGGACAGGCCATGGAGAACTGGGAGCCTTGTTATGCTGATGGGCGGGATGTAAATTGCCAACAGACACTCGGGAGGAGTGTATGGTGTTTCCTGAAACATCTAAAAAACAAAGCAACAGAGCCTAGGGCACTGCCACTTATGGTCCTATAGCTTAGGGAAATTAAAATCAAAAAGACACAGCCACCCCAAAGTTTGGAACGGCTCTGTTTACAAGAACCTCGTTTACAGTACAAGTTCAACATCGCAGAAAGTGAAAAATGGATAAAGAAGTTGTGGTATTTACTTACAAAGCAATATCACGCAGCAATGAAATCTGTGTCATCAGGCCCTTAGCAGCACAATGAGTGGATTCAGGTATGATGATTCTAACTGAAATAAGTCACACAGAAAAAGAAACATCATAAGATATCAGTAATACACGGAATGTAAACTTGGCTACACAGGAACTGAATTACAGAACAGAACAGGGCCTCAAATTTAGAAAACCAACTTATTCTTGCTTAAGGGTAAAGGTGAGTTGGGGTGCTACATAAAACCAGAGATTGAAATGAGCACAGATAAAGTTCCTTAAGCCAAATATGGAATAGACAAGAACTACTCCTTGCTCAACGAAATGGACTCAACACCCCATATTAAACGCCTAAGAATGTACCTGACTAGTAAGTATCTTAAAACCTATGGATTGCTATGTCTCCGAAAGAGAATAAAGCATGTGTACAGGGGCATAAACGCAGCAGTGATAGGATTGGAGAGGTTCAGTGAGCAAATGAAGACCCTTTGAAGTCATATTGCATGGTACCCATTCCACGGGTTTCAACTACCCAGGTTTAAGGTATTCTTCCTTCAGCTAAAACATGCATGTGGAACCTAGAGTATGATCAACCATGTGATCGGGAGACGTGTTCAAATATGTCTCAGTTTTCCTCCCCTGGTACTCGGGTGCAACATTCCAGACGCTTTACTAACACTCTCCCCACTTGGAGAGTCAGTCCCTTTAACCTCCTGTTTGGCCCAGTTTGCAATTTCTGCGGAAGATGAACAGGAATAGCGAGAACCAATGAGAGGCTAGCTGGAGGTGTCTGGACGGGCAAATTTAACTCTCATTTCCCACCAGGAAGAGGAATTAACCAATGGCTCAGCATGCTGGGCCGGAACCAGATTAGGGCCTGAAGCCATCCTGCGGTGTTGCGGCCAGGTCACAAGAAAGCGAGTTGAAGAAAGGAGCTCAGTGGCACTGTAATTCACAAACCTGCAGAGTTATAAATGACAGCTATCGTCCAAAAATAGACTGAAGTAAGGCTGCCAAGAGGACTTGAAAGAGGGGCAGAATTGCAGGAAACCGATTTCAGGAGGTAGACTGGAATTGCATTGAAAGCATAGGAAAAGAGGCAGAACGTCCACAATGATGCACTTGGCCAAAAAGGGCGTATGCGTTTTCTCCTGAATATATTCAGGAAAAAACGCATATGCCCTTTTTGGCCAACCAAGCAAGCTTGCAAAGGAAATCTTCACTACAATGAAGTCTCACTTCCCCCCGGCCAAAAGGGCCATCTGAAAAAAGTGTAAAATCCAGAAAGGCAACAGGCCATTGAGAACTGGGAGCCTTGTTATGCTGATGGGCGGGATGTAAATTGCCAACAGACACTTGGGAGAAGTGTATGGTGTTTCCTGAAACATCTAAAAAACAAAGCAACAGAGCCTAGGGCACTTCCACTTATGGTCCTATAGCTTAGGGAAATTAAAATCAAAAAGACACAGCCACCCCAAAGTTTGGAACGGCTCTGTTTACAAGAACCTCGTTTACAGTACAAGTTCAACATCGCAGAAAGTGAAAAATGGATAAAGAAGTTGTGGTATTTACTTACAAAGCAATATCACTCAGCAATGAAATCTGTGTCATCAGGCCCAGAGCAGCACAATGAGTGGATTCAGGTATGATGATTCTAACTGAAATAAGTCACACAGAAAAAGAAACATCATAAGATATCAGTAATACACGGAATGTAAACTTGGCTACACAGGAACTGAATTACAGAACAGAACAGGGTCTCAAATTTAGAAAACCAACTTATGCTTGCTTAAGGGTAAAGGTGAGTTGGGGTGCTGCATAAAACCATAGATTGAAATGAGCACAGATAAAGTTCCTTAAGCCAAATATGGAATAGACAAGAGCTACTCCTTGCTCAACGAAATGGACTCAACACCCCATATTAAACGCCTAAGAATGTACCTGACTAGTAAGTATCTTAAAACCTATGGATTGCTATGTCTCCGAAAGAGAATCAAGCATGTGTACAGGGGCATAAACGCAGCAGTGATAGGATTGGAGAGGTGCGGTGAGCAAATGAAGACCCTTTGAAGTCATATTGCATGGTACCCATTCCACGGGTTTCAACTACCCAGGTTTAAGGTATTCTTCCTTCAGCTAAAACATGCATGTGGAACCTAGAGTATGATCAACCATGTGATCGGGAGACGTGTTCAAATATGTCTCAGTTTTCCTCCCCTGGTACTCGGGTGCAACATTCCAGACGCTTTACTAACACTCTCCCCACTTGGAGAGTCAGTCCCTTTAACCTCCTGTTTGGCCCAGTTTGCAATTTCTGCGGAAGATGAACAGGAATAGCGAGAACCAATGAGAGGCTAGCTGGAGGTGTCTGGACGGGCAAATTTAACTCTCATTTCCCACCAGGAAGAGGAATTAACCAATGGCTCAGCATGCTGGGCCGGAACCAGATTAGGGCCTGACGCCATCCTGCGGTGTTGCGGCCAGGTCACAAGAAAGCGAGTTGAAGAAAGGAGCTCAGGGGCACTGTAATTCACAAACCTGCAGAGTTATAAATGACAGCTATCGTCCAAAAATAGGCTGAAGTAAGGCTGCCAAGAGGACTTGAAAGAGGGGCAGAATTGCAGGAAACCGATTTCAGGAGGTAGACTGGAATTGCATTGAAAGCATAGGAAAAGAGGCAGAACGTCCACAATGATGCACTTGGCCAAAAAGGGCGTATGCGTTTTTTCCTGAATATATTCAGGAAAAAACGCATACGCCCTTTTTGGCCAACCAAGCAAGCTTGCAAAGGAAATCTGCACTACAATGAAGTCTCACTTCCCCCCGGCCAAAAGGGCCATCTGAAAAAAGTGTAAAATCCAGAAAGGCAACAGGCCATTGAGAACTGGGAGCCTTGTTATGCTGATGGGCGGGATGTAAATTGCCAACAGACACTTGGGAGAAGTGTATGGTGTTTCCTGAAACATCTAAAAAACAAAGCAACAGAGCCTAGGGCACTTCCACTTATGGTCCTATAGCTTAGGGAAATTAAAATCAAAAAGACACAGCCACCCCAAAGTTTGGAACGGCTCTGTTTACAAGAACCTCGTTTACAGTACAAGTTCAACATCGCAGAAAGTGAAAAATGGATAAAGAAGTTGTGGTATTTACTTACAAAGCAATATCACTCAGCAATGAAATCTGTGTCATCAGGCCCAGAGCAGCACAATGAGTGGATTCAGGTATGATGATTCTAACTGAAATAAGTCACACAGAAAAAGAAACATCATAAGATATCAGTAATACACGGAATGGAAACTTGGCTACACAGGAACTGAATTACAGAACAGAACAGGGTCTCAAATTTAGAAAACCAACTTATGCTTGCTTAAGGGTAAAGGTGAGTTGGGGTGCTGCATAAAACCAGAGATTGAAATGAGCACAGATAAAGTTCCTTAAGCCAAATATGGAATAGACAAGAGCTACTCCTTGCTCAACGAAATGGACTCAACACCCCATATTAAACGCCTAAGAATGTACCTGACTAGTAAGTATCTTAAAACCTATGGATTGCTATGTCTCCGAAAGAGAATCAAGCATGTGTACAGGGGCATAAACGCAGCAGTGATAGGATTGGAGAGGTGCGGTGAGCAAATGAAGACCCTTTGAAGTCATATTGCATGGTACCCATTCCACGGGTTTCAACTACCCAGGTTTAAGGTATTCTTCCTTCAGCTAAAACATGCATGTGGAACCTAGAGTATGATCAACCATGTGATCGGGAGACGTGTTCAAATATGTCTCAGTTTTCCTCCCCTGGTACTCGGGTGCAACATTCCAGACGCTTTACTAACACTCTCCCCACTTGGAGAGTCAGTCCCTTTAACCTCCTGTTTGGCCCAGTTTGCAATTTCTGCGGAAGATGAACAGGAATAGCGAGAACCAATGAGAGGCTAGCTGGAGGTGTCTGGACGGGCAAATTTAACTCTCATTTCCCACCAGGAAGAGGAATTAACCAATGGCTCAGCATGCTGGGCCGGAACCAGATTAGGGCCTGACGCCATCCTGCGGTGTTGCGGCCAGGTCACAAGAAAGCGAGTTGAAGAAAGGAGCTCAGGGGCACTGTAATTCACAAACCTGCAGAGCTATAAATGACAGCTATCGTCCAAAAATAGACTGAAGTAAGGCTGCCAAGAGGACTTGAAAGCGGGGCAGAATTGCAGGAAACCGATTTCAGGAGGTAGACTGGAATTGCATTGAAAGCATAGGAAAAGAGGCAGAACGTCCACAATGATGCACTTGGCCAAAAAGGGCGTATGCGTTTTTTCCTGAATATATTCAGGAAAAAACGCATACGCCCTTTTTGGCCAACCAAGCAAGCTTGCAAAGGAAATCTGCACTACAATGAAGTCTCACTTCCCCCCAGTCAAAAGGGCCATCTGAAAAAAGTGTAAAATCCAGAAAGGCAGGACAGGCCATGGAGAACTGGGAGCCTTGTTATGCTGATGGGCGGGATGTAAATTGCCAACAACCACTCGGGAGAAGTGTATGGTGTTTCCTGAAACATCTAAAAAACAAAGCAACAGAGCCTAGGGCACTGCCACTTATGGTCCTATAGCTTAGGGAAATTAAAATAAAAAAGACACAGCCACCCCAAAGTTTGGAACGGCTCTGTTTACAAGAACCTCGTTTACAGTACAAGTTCAACATCGCAGAAAGTGAAAAATGGATAAAGAAGTTGTGGTATTTACTTACAAAGCAATATCACTCAGCAATGAAATCTGTGTCATCAGGCCCTTAGCAGCACAATGAGTGGATTCAGGTTTGATGATTCTAACTGAAATAAGTCACACAGAAAAAGAAACATCATAAGATATCAGTAATACACGGAATGTAAACTTGGCTACACAGGAATTGAATTACAGAACAGAACAGGGTCTCAAATTTAGAAAACCAACTTATTCTTGCTTAAGGGTAAAGGTGAGTTGGGGTGCTGCATAAAACCAGAGATTGAAATGAGCACAGATAAAGTTCCTTAAGCCAAATATGGAATAGACAAGAGCTACTCCTTGCTCAACGAAATGGACTCAACACCGCATATTAAACGCCTAAGAATGTACCTGACTTGTAAGTATCTTAAAACCTATGGATTGCTATGTCTCCGAAAGAGAATCAAGCATGTGTACAGGGGCATAAACGCAGCAGTGATAGGATTGGAGAGGTGCGGTGAGCAAATGAAGACCCTTTGAAGTCATATTGCATGGTACCCATTACACGGGTTTCAACTACCCAGGTTTAAGGTATTCTTCCTTCAGCTAAAACATGCATGTGGAACCTAGAGTATGATCAACCATGTGATCGGGAGACGTGTTCAAATATGTCTCAGTTTTCCTCCCCTGGTACTCGGGTGCAACATTCCAGACGCTTTACTAACACTCTCCCCACTTGGAGAGTCAGTCCCTTTAACCTCCTGTTTGGCCCAGTTTGCAATTTCTGCGGAAGATGAACAGGAATAGCGAGAACCAATGAGAGGCTAGCTGGAGGTGTCTGGACGGGCAAATTTAACTCTCATTTCCCACCAGGAAGAGGAATTAACCAAAGGCTCAGCATGCCGGGCCGGAACCAGATTAGGGCCTGAAGCCATCCTGCGGTGTTGCGGCCAGGTCACAAGAAAGCGAGTTGAAGAAAGGAGCTCAGGGGCACTGTAATTCACAAACCTGCAGAGTTATAAATGACAGCTATCGTCCAAAAATAGACTGAAGTAAGGCTGCCAAGAGGACTTGAAAGCGGGGCAGAATTGCAGGAAACCGATTTCAGGAGGTAGACTGGAATTGCATTGAAAGCATAGGAAAAGAGGCAGAACGTCCACAATGATGCACTTGGCCAAAAAGGGCGTATGCGTTTTTTCCTGAATATATTCAGGAAAAAACGCATACGCCCTTTTTGGCCAACCAAGCAAGCTTGCAAAGGAAATCTGCACTACAATGAAGTCTCACTTCCCCCCGGCCAAAAGGGCCATCTGAAAAAAGTGTAAAATCCAGAAAGGCAACAGGCCATTGAGAACTGGGAGCCTTGTTATGCTGATGGGCGGGATGTAAATTGCCAACAGACACTTGGGAGAAGTGTATGGTGTTTCCTGAAACATCTAAAAAACAAAGCAACAGAGCCTAGGGCACTTCCACTTATGGTCCTATAGCTTAGGGAAATTAAAATCAAAAAGACACAGCCACCCCAAAGTTTGGAACGGCTCTGTTTACAGTAACCTCGTTTACAGTACAAGTTCAACATCGCAGAAAGTGAAAAATGGATAAAGAAGTTGTGGTATTTACTTACAAAGCAATATCACTCAGCAATGAAATCTGTGTCATCAGGCCCTTAGCAGCACAATGAGTGGATTCAGGTATGATGATTCTAACTGAAATAAGTCACACAGAAAAAGAAACATCATAAGATATCAGTAATACACGGAATGTAAACTTGGCTACACAGGAACTGAATTACAGAACAGAACAGGGTCTCAAATTTAGAAAACCAACTTATGCTTGCTTAAGGGTAAAGGTGAGTTGGGGTGCTGCATAAAACCAGAGATTGAAATGAGCACAGATAAAGTTCCTTAAGCCAAATATGGAATAGACAAGAGCTACTCCTTGCTCAACGAAATGGACTCAACACCCCATATTAAACGCCTAAGTATGTACCTGACTAGTAAGTATCTTAAAACCTATGGATTGCTATGTCTCCGAAAGAGAATCAAGCATGTGTACAGGGGCATAAACGCAGCAGTGATAGGATTGGAGAGGTTCGGTGAGCAAATGAAGACCCTTTGAAGTCATATTGCATGGTACCCATTCCACGGGTTTCAACTACCCAGGTTTAAGGTATTCTTCCTTCAGCTAAAACATGCATGTGGAACCTAGAGTATGATCAACCATGTGATCGGGAGACGTGTTCAAATATGTCTCAGTTTTCCTCCCCTGGTACTCGGGTGCAACATTCCAGACGCTTTACTAACACTCTCCCCACTTGGAGAGTCAGTCCCTTTAACCTCCTGTTTGGCCCAGTTTGCAATTTCTGCGGAAGATGAACAGGAATAGCGAGAACCAATGAGAGGCTAGCTGGAGGTGTCTGGACGGGCAAATTTAACTCTCATTTCCCACCAGGAAGAGGAATTAACCAAAGGCTCAGCATGCTGGGCCGGAACCAGATTAGGGCCTGAAGCCATCCTGCGGTGTTGCGGCCAGGTCACAAGAAAGCGAGTTGAAGAAAGTAGCTCAGGGGCACTGTAATTCACAAACCTGCAGAGTTATAAATGACAGCTATCGTCCAAAAATAGACTGAAGTAAGGCTGCCAAGAGGACCTGAAAGAGGGGCAGAATTGCAGGAAACCGATTTCAGGAGGTAGACTGGAATTGCATTGAAAGCATAGGAAAAGAGGCAGAACGTCCACAATGATGCACTTGGCCAAAAAGGGCGTATGCGTTTTCTCCTGAATATATTCAGGAAAAAACGCATACGCCCTTTTTGGCCAACCAAGCAAGCTTGCAAAGGAAATCTGCACTACAATGATGTCTCACTTCCCCCCGGCCAAAAGGGCCATCTGAAAAAAGTGTAAAATCCAGAAAGGCAACAGGCCATTGAGAACTGGGAGCCTTGTTATGCTGATGGGCGGGATGTAAATTGCCAACAGACACTTGGGAGAAGTGTATGGTGTTTCCTGAAACATCTAAAAAACAAAGCAACAGAGCCTAGGGCACTTCCGCTTATGGTCCTATAGCTTAGGGAAATTAAAATAAAAAAGACACAGCCACCCCAAAGTTTGGAACGGCTCTGTTTACAAGAACCTCGTTTACAGTACAAGTTCAACATCGCAGAAAGTGAAAAATGGATAAAGAAGTTGTGGTATTTACTTACAAAGCAATATCACTCAGCAATGAAATCTGTGTCATCAGGCCCTTAGCAGCACAATGAGTGGATTCAGGTATGATGATTCTAACTGAAATAAGTCACACAGAAAAAGAAACATCATAAGATATCAGTAATACACGGAATGGAAACTTGGCTACACAGGAACTGAATTACAGAACAGAACAGGGTCTCAAATTTAGAAAACCAACTTATGCTTGCTTAAGGGTAAAGGTGAGTTGGGGTGCTGCATAAAACCAGAGATTGAAATGAGCACAGATAAAGTTCCTTAAGCCAAATATGGAATAGACAAGAGCTACTCCTTGCTCAACGAAATGGACTCAACACCGCATATTAAACGCCTAAGAATGTACCTGACTAGTAAGTATCTTAAAACCTATGGATTGCTATGTCTCCGAAAGAGAATCAAGCATGTGTACAGGGGCATAAACGCAGCAGTGATAGGATTGGAGAAGTGCGGTGAGCAAATGAAGACCCTTTGAAGTCATATTGCATGGTACCCATTCCACGGGTTTCAACTACCCAGGTTTAAGGTATTCTTCCTTCAGCTAAAACATGCATGTGGAACCTAGAGTATGATCAACCATGTGATCGGGAGACGTGTTCAAATATGTCTCAGTTTTCCTTCCCTGGTACTCGGGTGCAACATTCCAGATGCTTTACTAACACTCTCCCCACTTGGTGAGTCAGTCCCTTTAACCTCCTGTTTGGCCCAGTTTGCAATTTCTGTGGAAGATGAACAGGAATAGCGAGAACCAATGAGAGGCTAGCTGGAGGTGTCTGGACGGGCAAATTTAACTCTCATTTCCCACCAGGAAGAGGAATTAACCAAAGGCTCAGCATGCCGGGCCGGAACCAGATTAGGGCCTGAAGCCATCCTGCGGTGTTGCGGCCAGGTCACAAGAAAGCGAGTTGAAGAAAGGAGCTCAGGGGCACTGTAATTCACAAACCTGCAGAGTTATAAATGACAGCTATCGTCCAAAAATAGACTGAAGTAAGGCTGCCAAGAGGACTTGAAAGCGGGGCAGAATTGCAGGAAACCGATTTCAGGAGGTAGACTGGAATTGCATTGAAAGCATAGGAAAAGAGGCAGAACGTCCACAATGATGCACTTGGCCAAAAAGGGCGTATGCGTTTTTTCCTGAATATATTCAGGAAAAAACGCATACGCCCTTTTTGGCCAACCAAGCAAGCTTGCAAAGGAAATCTGCACTACAATGAAGTCTCACTTCCCCCCGGCCAAAAGGGCCATCTGAAAAAAGTGTAAAATCCAGAAAGGCAACAGGCCATTGAGAACTGGGAGCCTTGTTATGCTGATGGGCGGGATGTAAATTGCCAACAACCACTCGAGAGAAGTGTATGGTGTTTCCTGAAACATCTAAAAAACAAAGCAACAGAGCCTAGGGCACTTCCACTTATGGTCCTATAGCTTAGGGAAATTAAAATCAAAAAGACACAGCCACCCCAAAGTTTGGAACGGCTCTGTTTACAAGAACCTCGTTTACAGTACAAGTTCAACATCGCAGAAAGTGAAAAATGGATAAAGAAGTTGTGGTATTTACTTACAAAGCAATATCACTCAGCAATGAAATCTGTGTCATCAGGCCCTTAGCAGCACAATGAGTGGATTCAGGTATGATGATTCTAACTGAAATAAGACACACAGAAAAAGAAACATCATAAGATATCAGTAATACACGGAATGTAAACTTGGCTACACAGGAACTGAATTACAGAACAGAACAGGGTCTCAAATTTAGAAAACCAACTTATTCTTGCTTAAGGGTAAATGTGAGTTGGGGTGCTGCATAAAACCAGAGATTGAAATGAGCACAGATAAAGTTCCTTAAGCCAAATATGGAATAGACAAGAGCTACTCCTTGCTCAACGAAATGGACTCAACACCGCATATTAAACGCCTAAGAATGTACCTGACTAGTAAGTATCTTAAAACCTATGGATTGCTATGTCTCCGAAAGAGAATCAAGCATGTGTACAGGGGCATAAACGCAGCAGTGATAGGATTGGAGAGGTTCGGTGAGCAAATGAAGACCCTTTGAAGTCATATTGCATGGTACCCATTGCACGGGTTTCAACTACCCAGGTTTAAGGTATTCTTCCTTCAGCTAAAACATGCATGTGGAACCTAGAGTATGATCAACCATGTGATCGGGAGACGTGTTCAAATATGTCTCAGTTTTCCTCCCCTGGTACTCGGGTGCAACATTCCAGACGCTTTCCTAACACTCTCCCCACTTGGAGAGTCAGTCCCTTTAACCTCCTGTTTGGCCCAGTTTGCAATTTCTGCGGAAGATGAACAGGAATAGCGAGAACCAATGAGAGGCTAGCTGGAGGTGTCTGGACGGGCAAATTTAACTCTCATTTCCCACCAGGAAGTGGAATTAACCAAAGGCTCAGCATGCCGGGCCGGAACCAGATTAGGGCCTGAAGCCATCCTGCGGTGTTGCGGCCGGGTCACAAGAAAGCGAGTTGAAGAAAGGAGCTCAGGGGCACTGTAATTCACAAACCTGCAGAGTTATAAATGACAGCTATCGTCCAAAAATAGACTGAAGTAAGGCTGCCAAGAGGACTTGAAAGCGGGGCAGAATTGCAGGACACCGATTTCAAGAGGTAGACTGGAATTGCATTGAAAGCATAGGAAAAGAGGCAGAACGTCCACAATGATGCACTTGGCCAAAAAGGGCGTATGCGTTTTTTCCTGAATATATTCAGGAAAAAACGCATACGCACTTTTTGGCCAACCAAGCAAGCTTGCAAAGGAAATCTGCACTACAATGAAGTCTCACTTCCCCCCGGTCAAAAGGGCCATCTGAAAAAAGTGTAAAATCCAGAAAGGCAGGACAGGCCATGGAGAACTGGGAGCCTTGTTATGCTGATGGGCGGGATGTAAATTGCCAACAGACACTCGGGAGGAGTGTATGGTGTTTCCTGAAACATCTAAAAAACAAAGCAACAGAGCCTAGGGCACTGCCACTTATGGTCCTATAGCTTAGGGAAATTAAAATCAAAAAGACACAGCCACCCCAAAGTTTGGAACGGCTCTGTTTACAAGAACCTCGTTTACAGTACAAGTTCAACATCGCAGAAAGTGAAAAATGGATAAAGAAGTTGTGGTATTTACTTACAAAGCAATATCACGCAGCAATGAAATCTGTGTCATCAGGCCCTTAGCAGCACAATGAGTGGATTCAGGTATGATGATTCTAACTGAAATAAGTCACACAGAAAAAGAAACATCATAAGATATCAGTAATACACGGAATGTAAACTTGGCTACACAGGAACTGAATTACAGAACAGAACAGGGCCTCAAATTTAGAAAACCAACTTATTCTTGCTTAAGGGTAAAGGTGAGTTGGGGTGCTACATAAAACCAGAGATTGAAATGAGCACAGATAAAGTTCCTTAAGCCAAATATGGAATAGACAAGAACTACTCCTTGCTCAACGAAATGGACTCAACACCCCATATTAAACGCCTAAGAATGTACCTGACTAGTAAGTATCTTAAAACCTATGGATTGCTATGTCTCCGAAAGAGAATAAAGCATGTGTACAGGGGCATAAACGCAGCAGTGATAGGATTGGAGAGGTTCAGTGAGCAAATGAAGACCCTTTGAAGTCATATTGCATGGTACCCATTCCACGGGTTTCAACTACCCAGGTTTAAGGTATTCTTCCTTCAGCTAAAACATGCATGTGGAACCTAGAGTATGATCAACCATGTGATCGGGAGACGTGTTCAAATATGTCTCAGTTTTCCTCCCCTGGTACTCGGGTGCAACATTCCAGACGCTTTACTAACACTCTCCCCACTTGGAGAGTCAGTCCCTTTAACCTCCTGTTTGGCCCAGTTTGCAATTTCTGCGGAAGATGAACAGGAATAGCGAGAACCAATGAGAGGCTAGCTGGAGGTGTCTGGACGGGCAAATTTAACTCTCATTTCCCACCAGGAAGAGGAATTAACCAATGGCTCAGCATGCTGGGCCGGAACCAGATTAGGGCCTGAAGCCATCCTGCGGTGTTGCGGCCAGGTCACAAGAAAGCGAGTTGAAGAAAGGAGCTCAGTGGCACTGTAATTCACAAACCTGCAGAGTTATAAATGACAGCTATCGTCCAAAAATAGACTGAAGTAAGGCTGCCAAGAGGACTTGAAAGAGGGGCAGAATTGCAGGAAACCGATTTCAGGAGGTAGACTGGAATTGCATTGAAAGCATAGGAAAAGAGGCAGAACGTCCACAATGATGCACTTGGCCAAAAAGGGCGTATGCGTTTTCTCCTGAATATATTCAGGAAAAAACGCATACGCCCTTTTTGGCCAACCAAGCAAGCTTGCAAAGGAAATCTTCACTACAATGAAGTCTCACTTCCCCCCGGCCAAAAGGGCCATCTGAAAAAAGTGTAAAATCCAGAAAGGCAACAGGCCATTGAGAACTGGGAGCCTTGTTATGCTGATGGGCGGGATGTAAATTGCCAACAGACACTTGGGAGAAGTGTATGGTGTTTCCTGAAACATCTAAAAAACAAAGCAACAGAGCCTAGGGCACTTCCACTTATGGTCCTATAGCTTAGGGAAATTAAAATCAAAAAGACACAGCCACCCCAAAGTTTGGAACGGCTCTGTTTACAAGAACCTCGTTTACAGTACAAGTTCAACATCGCAGAAAGTGAAAAATGGATAAAGAAGTTGTGGTATTTACTTACAAAGCAATATCACTCAGCAATGAAATCTGTGTCATCAGGCCCAGAGCAGCACAATGAGTGGATTCAGGTATGATGATTCTAACTGAAATAAGTCACACAGAAAAAGAAACATCATAAGATATCAGTAATACACGGAATGTAAACTTGGCTACACAGGAACTGAATTACAGAACAGAACAGGGTCTCAAATTTAGAAAACCAACTTATGCTTGCTTAAGGGTAAAGGTGAGTTGGGGTGCTGCATAAAACCATAGATTGAAATGAGCACAGATAAAGTTCCTTAAGCCAAATATGGAATAGACAAGAGCTACTCCTTGCTCAACGAAATGGACTCAACACCCCATATTAAACGCCTAAGAATGTACCTGACTAGTAAGTATCTTAAAACCTATGGATTGCTATGTCTCCGAAAGAGAATCAAGCATGTGTACAGGGGCATAAACGCAGCAGTGATAGGATTGGAGAGGTGCGGTGAGCAAATGAAGACCCTTTGAAGTCATATTGCATGGTACCCATTCCACGGGTTTCAACTACCCAGGTTTAAGGTATTCTTCCTTCAGCTAAAACATGCATGTGGAACCTAGAGTATGATCAACCATGTGATCGGGAGACGTGTTCAAATATGTCTCAGTTTTCCTCCCCTGGTACTCGGGTGCAACATTCCAGACGCTTTACTAACACTCTCCCCACTTGGAGAGTCAGTCCCTTTAACCTCCTGTTTGGCCCAGTTTGCAATTTCTGCGGAAGATGAACAGGAATAGCGAGAACCAATGAGAGGCTAGCTGGAGGTGTCTGGACGGGCAAATTTAACTCTCATTTCCCACCAGGAAGAGGAATTAACCAATGGCTCAGCATGCTGGGCCGGAACCAGATTAGGGCCTGACGCCATCCTGCGGTGTTGCGGCCAGGTCACAAGAAAGCGAGTTGAAGAAAGGAGCTCAGGGGCACTGTAATTCACAAACCTGCAGAGTTATAAATGACAGCTATCGTCCAAAAATAGGCTGAAGTAAGGCTGCCAAGAGGACTTGAAAGAGGGGCAGAATTGCAGGAAACCGATTTCAGGAGGTAGACTGGAATTGCATTGAAAGCATAGGAAAAGAGGCAGAACGTCCACAATGATGCACTTGGCCAAAAAGGGCGTATGCGTTTTTTCCTGAATATATTCAGGAAAAAACGCATACGCCCTTTTTGGCCAACCAAGCAAGCTTGCAAAGGAAATCTGCACTACAATGAAGTCTCACTTCCCCCCGGCCAAAAGGGCCATCTGAAAAAAGTGTAAAATCCAGAAAGGCAACAGGCCATTGAGAACTGGGAGCCTTGTTATGCTGATGGGCGGGATGTAAATTGCCAACAGACACTTGGGAGAAGTGTATGGTGTTTCCTGAAACATCTAAAAAACAAAGCAACAGAGCCTAGGGCACTTCCACTTATGGTCCTATAGCTTAGGGAAATTAAAATCAAAAAGACACAGCCACCCCAAAGTTTGGAACGGCTCTGTTTACAAGAACCTCGTTTACAGTACAAGTTCAACATCGCAGAAAGTGAAAAATGGATAAAGAAGTTGTGGTATTTACTTACAAAGCAATATCACTCAGCAATGAAATCTGTGTCATCAGGCCCAGAGCAGCACAATGAGTGGATTCAGGTATGATGATTCTAACTGAAATAAGTCACACAGAAAAAGAAACATCATAAGATATCAGTAATACACGGAATGGAAACTTGGCTACACAGGAACTGAATTACAGAACAGAACAGGGTCTCAAATTTAGAAAACCAACTTATGCTTGCTTAAGGGTAAAGGTGAGTTGGGGTGCTGCATAAAACCAGAGATTGAAATGAGCACAGATAAAGTTCCTTAAGCCAAATATGGAATAGACAAGAGCTACTCCTTGCTCAACGAAATGGACTCAACACCCCATATTAAACGCCTAAGAATGTACCTGACTAGTAAGTATCTTAAAACCTATGGATTGCTATGTCTCCGAAAGAGAATCAAGCATGTGTACAGGGGCATAAACGCAGCAGTGATAGGATTGGAGAGGTGCGGTGAGCAAATGAAGACCCTTTGAAGTCATATTGCATGGTACCCATTCCACGGGTTTCAACTACCCAGGTTTAAGGTATTCTTCCTTCAGCTAAAACATGCATGTGGAACCTAGAGTATGATCAACCATGTGATCGGGAGACGTGTTCAAATATGTCTCAGTTTTCCTCCCCTGGTACTCGGGTGCAACATTCCAGACGCTTTACTAACACTCTCCCCACTTGGAGAGTCAGTCCCTTTAACCTCCTGTTTGGCCCAGTTTGCAATTTCTGCGGAAGATGAACAGGAATAGCGAGAACCAATGAGAGGCTAGCTGGAGGTGTCTGGACGGGCAAATTTAACTCTCATTTCCCACCAGGAAGAGGAATTAACCAATGGCTCAGCATGCTGGGCCGGAACCAGATTAGGGCCTGACGCCATCCTGCGGTGTTGCGGCCAGGTCACAAGAAAGCGAGTTGAAGAAAGGAGCTCAGGGGCACTGTAATTCACAAACCTGCAGAGCTATAAATGACAGCTATCGTCCAAAAATAGACTGAAGTAAGGCTGCCAAGAGGACTTGAAAGCGGGGCAGAATTGCAGGAAACCGATTTCAGGAGGTAGACTGGAATTGCATTGAAAGCATAGGAAAAGAGGCAGAACGTCCACAATGATGCACTTGGCCAAAAAGTGCGTATACGTTTTTTCCTGAATATATTCAGGAAAAAACGCATACGCCCTTTTTGGCCAACCAAGCAAGCTTGCAAAGGAAATCTGCACTACAATGAAGTCTCACTTCCCCCCAGTCAAAAGGGCCATCTGAAAAAAGTGTAAAATCCAGAAAGGCAGGACAGGCCATGGAGAACTGGGAGCCTTGTTATGCTGATGGGCGGGATGTAAATTGCCCACAACCACTCGGGAGAAGTGTATGGTGTTTCCTGAAACATCTAAAAAACAAAGCAACAGAGCCTAGGGCACTGCCACTTATGGTCCTATAGCTTAGGGAAATTAAAATAAAAAAGACACAGCCACCCCAAAGTTTGGAACGGCTCTGTTTACAAGAACCTCGTTTACAGTACAAGTTCAACATCGCAGAAAGTGAAAAATGGATAAAGAAGTTGTGGTATTTACTTACAAAGCAATATCACTCAGCAATGAAATCTGTGTCATCAGGCCCTTAGCAGCACAATGAGTGGATTCAGGTTTGATGATTCTAACTGAAATAAGTCACACAGAAAAAGAAACATCATAAGATATCAGTAATACACGGAATGTAAACTTGGCTACACAGGAACTGAATTACAGAACAGAACAGGGTCTCAAATTTAGAAAACCAACTTATTCTTGCTTAAGGGTAAAGGTGAGTTGGGGTGCTGCATAAAACCAGAGATTGAAATGAGCACAGATAAAGTTCCTTAAGCCAAATATGGAATAGACAAGAGCTACTCCTTGCTCAACGAAATGGACTCAACACCGCATATTAAACGCCTAAGAATGTACCTGACTTGTAAGTATCTTAAAACCTATGGATTGCTATGTCTCCGAAAGAGAATCAAGCATGTGTACAGGGGCATAAACGCAGCAGTGATAGGATTGGAGAGGTGCGGTGAGCAAATGAAGACCCTTTGAAGTCATATTGCATGGTACCCATTACACGGGTTTCAACTACCCAGGTTTAAGGTATTCTTCCTTCAGCTAAAACATGCATGTGGAACCTAGAGTATGATCAACCATGTGATCGGGAGACGTGTTCAAATATGTCTCAGTTTTCCTCCCCTGGTACTCGGGTGCAACATTCCAGACGCTTTACTAACACTCTCCCCACTTGGAGAGTCAGTCCCTTTAACCTCCTGTTTGGCCCAGTTTGCAATTTCTGCGGAAGATGAACAGGAATAGCGAGAACCAATGAGAGGCTAGCTGGAGGTGTCTGGACGGGCAAATTTAACTCTCATTTCCCACCAGGAAGAGGAATTAACCAAAGGCTCAGCATGCCGGGCCGGAACCAGATTAGGGCCTGAAGCCATCCTGCGGTGTTGCGGCCAGGTCACAAGAAAGCGAGTTGAAGAAAGGAGCTCAGGGGCACTGTAATTCACAAACCTGCAGAGTTATAAATGACAGCTATCGTCCAAAAATAGACTGAAGTAAGGCTGCCAAGAGGACTTGAAAGCGGGGCAGAATTGCAGGAAACCGATTTCAGGAGGTAGACTGGAATTGCATTGAAAGCATAGGAAAAGAGGCAGAACGTCCACAATGATGCACTTGGCCAAAAAGGGCGTATGCGTTTTTTCCTGAATATATTCAGGAAAAAACGCATACGCCCTTTTTGGCCAACCAAGCAAGCTTGCAAAGGAAATCTGCACTACAATGAAGTCTCACTTCCCCCCGGCCAAAAGGGCCATCTGAAAAAAGTGTAAAATCCAGAAAGGCAACAGGCCATTGAGAACTGGGAGCCTTGTTATGCTGATGGGCGGGATGTAAATTGCCAACAGACACTTGGGAGAAGTGTATGGTGTTTCCTGAAACATCTAAAAAACAAAGCAACAGAGCCTAGGGCACTTCCACTTATGGTCCTATAGCTTAGGGAAATTAAAATCAAAAAGACACAGCCACCCCAAAGTTTGGAACGGCTCTGTTTACAGTAACCTCGTTTACAGTACAAGTTCAACATCGCAGAAAGTGAAAAATGGATAAAGAAGTTGTGGTATTTACTTACAAAGCAATATCACTCAGCAATGAAATCTGTGTCATCAGGCCCTTAGCAGCACAATGAGTGGATTCAGGTATGATGATTCTAACTGAAATAAGTCACACAGAAAAAGAAACATCATAAGATATCAGTAATACACGGAATGTAAACTTGGCTACACAGGAACTGAATTACAGAACAGAACAGGGTCTCAAATTTAGAAAACCAACTTATGCTTGCTTAAGGGTAAATGTGAGTTGGGGTGCTGCATAAAACCAGAGATTGAAATGAGCACAGATAAAGTTCCTTAAGCCAAATATGGAATAGACAAGAGCTACTCCTTGCTCAACGAAATGGACTCAACACCCCATATTAAACGCCTAAGTATGTACCTGACTAGTAAGTATCTTAAAACCTATGGATTGCTATGTCTCCGAAAGAGAATCAAGCATGTGTACAGGGGCATAAACGCAGCAGTGATAGGATTGGAGAGGTTCGGTGAGCAAATGAAGACCCTTTGAAGTCATATTGCATGGTACCCATTCCACGGGTTTCAACTACCCAGGTTTAAGGTATTCTTCCTTCAGCTAAAACATGCATGTGGAACCTAGAGTATGATCAACCATGTGATCGGGAGACGTGTTCAAATATGTCTCAGTTTTCCTCCCCTGGTACTCGGGTGCAACATTCCAGACGCTTTACTAACACTCTCCCCACTTGGAGAGTCAGTCCCTTTAACCTCCTGTTTGGCCCAGTTTGCAATTTCTGCGGAAGATGAACAGGAATAGCGAGAACCAATGAGAGGCTAGCTGGAGGTGTCTGGACGGGCAAATTTAACTCTCATTTCCCACCAGGAAGAGGAATTAACCAAAGGCTCAGCATGCTGGGCCGGAACCAGATTAGGGCCTGAAGCCATCCTGCGGTGTTGCGGCCAGGTCACAAGAAAGCGAGTTGAAGAAAGTAGCTCAGGGGCACTGTAATTCACAAACCTGCAGAGTTATAAATGACAGCTATCGTCCAAAAATAGACTGAAGTAAGGCTGCCAAGAGGACCTGAAAGAGGGGCAGAATTGCAGGAAACCGATTTCAGGAGGTAGACTGGAATTGCATTGAAAGCATAGGAAAAGAGGCAGAACGTCCACAATGATGCACTTGGCCAAAAAGGGCGTATGCGTTTTCTCCTGAATATATTCAGGAAAAAACGCATACGCCCTTTTTGGCCAACCAAGCAAGCTTGCAAAGGAAATCTGCACTACAATGATGTCTCACTTCCCCCCGGCCAAAAGGGCCATCTGAAAAAAGTGTAAAATCCAGAAAGGCAACAGGCCATTGAGAACTGGGAGCCTTGTTATGCTGATGGGCGGGATGTAAATTGCCAACAGACACTTGGGAGAAGTGTATGGTGTTTCCTGAAACATCTAAAAAACAAAGCAACAGAGCCTAGGGCACTTCCGCTTATGGTCCTATAGCTTAGGGAAATTAAAATAAAAAAGACACAGCCACCCCAAAGTTTGGAATGGCTCTGTTTACAAGAACCTCGTTTACAGTACAAGTTCAACATCGCAGAAAGTGAAAAATGGATAAAGAAGTTGTGGTATTTACTTACAAAGCAATATCACTCAGCAATGAAATCTGTGTCATCAGGCCCTTAGCAGCACAATGAGTGGATTCAGGTATGATGATTCTAACTGAAATAAGTCACACAGAAAAAGAAACATCATAAGATATCAGTAATACACGGAATGGAAACTTGGCTACACAGGAACTGAATTACAGAACAGAACAGGGTCTCAAATTTAGAAAACCAACTTATGCTTGCTTAAGGGTAAAGGTGAGTTGGGGTGCTGCATAAAACCAGAGATTGAAATGAGCACAGATAAAGTTCCTTAAGCCAAATATGGAATAGACAAGAGCTACTCCTTGCTCAACGAAATGGACTCAACACCGCATATTAAACGCCTAAGAATGTACCTGACTAGTAAGTATCTTAAAACCTATGGATTGCTATGTCTCCGAAAGAGAATCAAGCATGTGTACAGGGGCATAAACGCAGCAGTGATAGGATTGGAGAAGTGCGGTGAGCAAATGAAGACCCTTTGAAGTCATATTGCATGGTACCCATTCCACGGGTTTCAACTACCCAGGTTTAAGGTATTCTTCCTTCAGCTAAAACATGCATGTGGAACCTAGAGTATGATCAACCATGTGATCGGGAGACGTGTTCAAATATGTCTCAGTTTTCCTTCCCTGGTACTCGGGTGCAACATTCCAGATGCTTTACTAACACTCTCCCCACTTGGTGAGTCAGTCCCTTTAACCTCCTGTTTGGCCCAGTTTGCAATTTCTGTGGAAGATGAACAGGAATAGCGAGAACCAATGAGAGGCTAGCTGGAGGTGTCTGGACGGGCAAATTTAACTCTCATTTCCCACCAGGAAGAGGAATTAACCAAAGGCTCAGCATGCCGGGCCGGAACCAAATTAGGGCCTGAAGCCATCCTGCGGTGTTGCGGCCAGGTCACAAGAAAGCGAGTTGAAGAAAGGAGCTCAGGGGCACTGTAATTCACAAACCTGCAGAGTTATAAATGACAGCTATCGTCCAAAAATAGACTGAAGTAAGGCTGCCAAGAGGACTTGAAAGCGGGGCAGAATTGCAGGAAACCGATTTCAGGAGGTAGACTGGAATTGCATTGAAAGCATAGGAAAAGAGGCAGAACGTCCACAATGATGCACTTGGCCAAAAAGGGCGTATGCGTTTTTTCCTGAATATATTCAGGAAAAAACGCATACGCCCTTTTTGGCCAACCAAGCAAGCTTGCAAAGGAAATCTGCACTACAATGAAGTCTCACTTCCCCCCGGCCAAAAGGGCCATCTGAAAAAAGTGTAAAATCCAGAAAGGCAACAGGCCATTGAGAACTGGGAGCCTTGTTATGCTGATGGGCGGGATGTAAATTGCCAACAACCACTCGAGAGAAGTGTATGGTGTTTCCTGAAACATCTAAAAAACAAAGCAACAGAGCCTAGGGCACTTCCACTTATGGTCCTATAGCTTAGGGAAATTAAAATCAAAAAGACACAGCCACCCCAAAGTTTGGAACGGCTCTGTTTACAAGAACCTCGTTTACAGTACAAGTTCAACATCGCAGAAAGTGAAAAATGGATAAAGAAGTTGTGGTATTTACTTACAAAGCAATATCACTCAGCAATGAAATCTGTGTCATCAGGCCCTTAGCAGCACAATGAGTGGATTCAGGTATGATGATTCTAACTGAAATAAGACACACAGAAAAAGAAACATCATAAGATATCAGTAATACACGGAATGTAAACTTGGCTACACAGGAACTGAATTACAGAACAGAACAGGGTCTCAAATTTAGAAAACCAACTTATTCTTGCTTAAGGGTAAATGTGAGTTGGGGTGCTGCATAAAACCAGAGATTGAAATGAGCACAGATAAAGTTCCTTAAGCCAAATATGGAATAGACAAGAGCTACTCCTTGCTCAACGAAATTGACTCAACACCGCATATTAAACGCCTAAGAATGTACCTGACTAGTAAGTATCTTAAAACCTATGGATTGCTATGTCTCCGAAAGAGAATCAAGCATGTGTACAGGGGCATAAACGCAGCAGTGATAGGATTGGAGAGGTTCGGTGAGCAAATGAAGACCCTTTGAAGTCATATTGCATGGTACCCATTGCACGGGTTTCAACTACCCAGGTTTAAGGTATTCTTCCTTCAGCTAAAACATGCATGTGGAACCTAGAGTATGATCAACCATGTGATCGGGAGACGTGTTCAAATATGTCTCAGTTTTCCTCCCCTGGTACTCGGGTGCAACATTCCAGACGCTTTCCTAACCCTCTCCCCACTTGGAGAGTCAGTCCCTTTAACCTCCTGTTTGGCCCAGTTTGCAATTTCTGCGGAAGATGAACAGGAATAGCGAGAACCAATGAGAGACTAGCTGGAGGTGTCTGGACGGGCAAATTTAACTCTCATTTCCCACCAGGAAGAGGAAATAACCAAAGGCTCAGCGTGCCGTGCCGGAACCAGATTAGGGCCTGAAGCCATCCTGCGGTGTTGCGGCCAGGTCACAAGAAAGCGAGTTGAAGAAAGGAGCTCAGGGGCACTGTAATTCACAAACCTGCAGAGTTATAAATGACAGCTATCGTCCAAAAATAGACTGAAGTAAGGCTACCAAGAGGACTTGAAAGCGGGGCAGAATTGCAGGAAACCGATTTCAGGAGGTAGACTGGAATTGCATTGAAAGCATAGGAAAAGAGGCAGAACGTCCACAATGATGCACTTGGCCAAAAAGGGCGTATGCGTTTTCTCCTGAATATATTCAGGAAAAAACGCATACGCCCTTTTTGGCCAACCAAGCAAGCTTGCAAAGGAAATCTGCACTACAATGAAGTCTCACTTCCCCCCGGTCAAAAGGGCCATCTGAAAAAAGTGTAAAATCCAGAAAGGCAGGACAGGTCATGGAGAACTGGGAGCCTTGTTATGCTGATGGGCGGGATGTAAATTGCCAACAACCACTTGGGAGAAGTGTATGGTGTTTCCTGAAACATCTAAAAAACAAAGCAACAGAACCTAGGGCACTTCCACTTATGGTCCTATAGCTTAGGGAAATTAAAATCAAAAAGACACAGCCACCCCAAAGTTTGGAACGGCTCTGTTTACAAGAACCTCGTTTACAGTACAAGTTCAACATCGCAGAAAGTGAAAAATGGATAAAGAAGTTGTGGTATTTACTTACAAAGCAATATCACTCAGCAATGAAATCTGTGTCATCAGGCCCTTAGCAGCACAATGAGTGGATTCAGGTATGATGATTCTAACTGAAGTAAGTCACACAGAAAAAGAAACATCATAAGATATCAGTAATACACGGAATGTAAACTTGGCTACACAGGAACTGAATTACAGAACAGAAGAGGGTCTCAAATTTAGAAAACCAACTTATGCTTGCTTAAGGGTAAAGGTGAGTTGGGGTGCTGCATAAAACCAGAGATTGAAATGAGCACAGATAAAGTTCCTTAAGCCAAATATGGAATAGACAAGAGCTACTCCTTGCTCAACGAAATGGACTCAACACCGCATATTAAACGCCTAAGAATGTACCTGACTAGTAAGTATCTTAAAACCTATGGATTGCTATGTCTCCGAAAGAGAATCAAGCATGTGTACAGGGGCATAAACGCAGCAGTGATAGGATTGGAGAGGTTCGGTGAGCAAATGAAGACCCTTTGAAGTCATATTGCATGGTACCCATTACACGGGTCTTAACTCTCCAGGTTTAAGGTATTCTTCCTTCAGCTAAAACATGCATGTGGAACCTAGAGTATGATCAACCATGTGATCGGGAGACGTGTTCAAATATGTCTCAGTTTTCCTCCCCTGGTACTCGGGTGCAACATTCCAGACGCTTTACTAACACTCTCCCCACTTGGAGAGTCAGTCCCTTTAACCTCCTGTTTGGCCCAGTTTGCAATTTCTGCGGAAGATGAACAGGAATAGCGAGAACCAATGAGAGGCTAGCTGGAGGTGTCTGGACGGGCAAATTTAACTCTCATTTCCCACCAGGAAAAGGAATTAACCAATGGCTCAGCATGCTGGGCCGGAACCAGATTAGGGCCTGAAGCCATCCTGCGGTGTTGCGGCCAGGTCACAAGAAAGCGAGTTGAAGAAAGGAGCTCAGGGGCACTGTAATTCACAAACCTGCAGACTTATAAATGACAGCTATCGTCCAAAAATAGACTGAAGTAAGGCTGCCAAGAGGACTTGAAAGAGGGGCAGAATTGCAGGAAACCGATTTCAGGAGGTAGACTGGAATTGCATTGAAAGCATAGGAAAAGAGGCAGAACGTCCACAATGATGCACTTGGCCAAAAAGGGCGTATGCGTTTTCTCCTGAATATATTCAGGAAAAAACGCATACGCCCTTTTTGGCCAACCAAGCAAGCTTGCAAAGGAAATCTGCACTACAATGAAGTCTCACTTCCCCCCGGCCAAAAGGGCCATCTGAAAAAAGTGTAAAATCCAGAAAGGCAACAGGCCATTGAGAACTGGGAGCCTTGTTATGCTGATGGGCGGGATGTAAATTGCCAACAGACACTTGGGAGAAGTGTATGGTGTTTCCTGAAACATCTAAAAAACAAAGCAACAGAGCCTAGGGCACTTCCACTTATGGTCCTATAGCTTAGGGAAATTAAAATCAAAAAGACACAGCCACCCCAAAGTTTGGAACGGCTCTGTTTACAAGAACCTCGTTTACAGTACAAGTTCAACATCGCAGAAAGTGAAAAATGGATAAAGAAGTTGTGGTATTTACTTACAAAGCAATATCACTCAGCAATGAAATCTGTGTCATCAGGCCCAGAGCAGCACAATGAGTGGATTCAGGTATGATGATTCTAACTGAAATAAGTCACACAGAAAAAGAAACATCATAAGATATCAGTAATACACGGAATGGAAACTTGGCTACACAGGAACTGAATTACAGAACAGAACAGGGTCTCAAATTTAGAAAACCAACTTATGCTTGCTTAAGGGTAAAGGTGAGTTGGGGTGCTGCATAAAACCAGAGATTGAAATGAGCACAGATAAAGTTCCTTAAGCCAAATATGGAATAGACAAGAGCTACTCCTTGCTCAACGAAATGGACTCAACACCCCATATTAAACGCCTAAGAATGTACCTGACTAGTAAGTATCTTAAAACCTATGGATTGCTATGTCTCCGAAAGAGAATCAAGCATGTGTACAGGGGCATAAACGCAGCAGTGATAGGATTGGAGAGGTGCGGTGAGCAAATGAAGACCCTTTGAAGTCATATTGCATGGTACCCATTCCACGGGTTTCAACTACCCAGGTTTAAGGTATTCTTCCTTCAGCTAAAACATGCATGTGGAACCTAGAGTATGATCAACCATGTGATCGGGAGACGTGTTCAAATATGTCTCAGTTTTCCTCCCCTGGTACTCGGGTGCAACATTCCAGACGCTTTACTAACACTCTCCCGACTTGGAGAGTCAGTCCCTTTAACCTCCTGTTTGGCCCAGTTTGCAATTTCTGTGGAAGATGAACAGGAATAGCGAGAACCAATGAGAGACTAGCTGGAGGTGTCTGGACGGGCAAATTTAACTCTCATTTCCCACCAGGAAGAGGAAATAACCAAAGGCTCAGCGTGCCGTGCCGGAACCAGATTAGGGCCTGAAGCCATCCTGCGGTGTTGCGGCCAGCTCACAAGAAAGCGAGTTGAAGAAAGGAGCTCAGGGGCACTGTAATTCACAAACCTGCAGAGTTATAAATGACAGCTATCGTCCAAAAATAGACTGAAGTAAGGCTGCCAAGAGGACTTGAAAGCGGGGCAGAATTGCAGGAAACCGATTTCAGGAGGTAGACTGGAATTGCATTGAAAGCATAGGAAAAGAGGCAGAACGTCCACAATGATGCACTTGGCCAAAAAGGGCGTATGCGTTTTTTCCTGAATATATTCAGGAAAAAACGCATACGCCCTTTTTGGCCAACCAAGCAAGCTTGCAAAGGAAATCTGCACTACAATGAAGTCTCACTTCCCCCCGGTCAAAAGGGCCATCTGAAAAAAGTGTAAAATCCAGAAAGGCAGGACAGGCCATGGAGAACTGGGAGCCTTGTTATGCTGATGGGCGGGATGTAAATTGCCAACAACCACTCGGGAGAAGTGTATGGTGTTTCCTGAAACATCTAAAAAACAAAGTAACAGAGCCTAGGGCACTTCCACTTATGGTCCTATAGCTTAGGGAAATTAAAATCAAAAAGACACAGCCACCCCAAAGTTTGGAATGGCTCTGTTTACAAGAACCTCGTTTACAGTACAAGTTCAACATCGCAGAAAGTGAAAAATGGATAAAGAAGTTGTGGTATTTACTTACAAAGCAATATCACTCAGCAATGAAATCTGTGTCATCAGGCCCTTAGCAGCACAATGAGTGGATTCAGGTATGATGATTCTAACTGAAATAAGTCACACAGAAAAAGAAACATCATAAGATATCAGTAATACACGGAATGTAAACTTGGCTACACAGGAACTGAATTACAGAACAGAACAGGGTCTCAAATTTAGAAAACCAACTTATTCTTGCTTAAGGGTAAAGGTGAGTTGGGGTGCTGCATAAAACCAGAGATTGAAATGAGCACAGATAAAGTTCCTTAAGCCAAATATGGAATAGACAAGAGCTACTCCTTGCTCAACGAAATGGACTCAACACCGCATATTAAACGCCTAAGAATGTACCTGACTAGTAAGTATCTTAAAACCTATGGATTGCTATGTCTCCGAAAGAGAATCAAGCATGTGTACAGGGGCATAAACGCAGCAGTGATAGGATTGGAGAGGTTCGGTGAGCAAATGAAGACCCTTTGAAGTCATATTGCATGGTACCCATTCCACGGGTTTCAACTACCCAGGTTTAAGGTATTCTTCCTTCAGCTAAAACATGCATGTGGAACCCAAGTATGATCAACCATGTGAACGGGAGACGTGTTCAAATATGTCTCAGTTTTCCTCCCCTGGTACTCGGGTGCAACATTCCAGACGCTTTACTAACACTCTCCCCACTTGGAGAGTCAGTCCCTTTAACCTCCTGTTTGGCCCAGTTTGCAATTTCTGCGGAAGATGAACAGGAATAGCGAGAACCAATGAGAGACTAGCTGGAGGTGTCAGGACGGGCAAATTTAACTCTCATTTCCCACCAGGAAGAGGAAATAACCAAAGGCTCAGCGTGCCGTACTGGAACCAGATTAGGGCCTGAAGCCATCCTGCGGTGTTGCGGCCAGCTCAAAAGAAAGCGAGTTGAAGAAAGGAGCTCAGGGGCACTGTAATTCACAAACCTGCAGAGTTATAAATGACAGCTATCGTCCAAAAATAGACTGAAGTAAGGCTGCCAAGAGGACTTGAAAGCGGGGCAGAATTGCAGGAAACCGATTTCAGGAGGTAGACTGGAATTGCATTGAAAGCATAGGAAAAGAGGCAGAACGTCCACAATGATGCACTTGGCCAAAAAGGGCGTATGCGTTTTTTCCTGAATATATTCAGGAAAAAACGCATACGCCCTTTTTGGCCAACCAAGCAAGCTTGCAAAGGAAATCTGCACTACAATGAAGTCTCACTTCCCCCCAGTCAAAAGGGCCATCTGAAAAAAGTGTAAAATCCAGAAAGGCAGGACAGGCCATGGAGAACTGGGAGCCTTGTTATGCTGATGGGCGGGATGTAAATTGCCAACAACCACTCAGGAGAAGTGTATGGTGTTTCCTGAAACATCTAAAAAACAAAGCAACAGAGCCTAGGGCACTGCCACTTATGGTCCTATAGCTTAGGGAAATTAAAATAAAAAAGACACAGCCACCCCAAAGTTTGGAACGGCTCTGTTTACAAGAACCTCGTTTACAGTACAAGTTCAACATCGCAGAAAGTGAAAAATGGATAAAGAAGTTGTGGTATTTACTTACAAAGCAATATCACTCAGCAATGAAATCTGTGTCATCAGGCCCTTAGCAGCACAATGAGTGGATTCAGGTATGATGATTCTAACTGAAATAAGTCACACAGAAAAAGAAACATCATAAGATATCAGTAATACACAGAATGTAAACTTGGCTACACAGGAACTGAATTACAGAACAGAACAGGGTCTCAAATTTAGAAAACCAACTTATGCTTGCTTAAGGGTAAAGGTGAGTTGGGGTGCTGCATAAAACCAGAGATTGAAATGAGCACAGATAAAGTTCCTTAAGCCAAATATGGAATAGACAAGAGCTACTCCTTGCTCAACGAAATGGACTCAACACCCCATATTAAACGCCTAAGTATGTACCTGACTAGTAAGTATCTTAAAACCTATGGATTGCTATGTCTCCGAAAGAGAATCAAGCATGTGTACAGGGGCATAAACGCAGCAGTGATAGGATTGGAGAGGTTCGGTGAGCAAATGAAGACCCTTTGAAGTCATATTGCATGGTACCCATTCCACGGGTTTCAACTACCCAGGTTTAAGGTATTCTTCCTTCAGCTAAAACATGCATGTGGAACCTAGAGTATGATCAACCATGTGATCGGGAGACGTGTTCAAATATGTCTCAGTTTTCCTCCCCTGGTACTCGGGTGCAACATTCCAGACGCTTTACTAACACTCTCTCCACTTGGAGAGTCAGTCCCTTTAACCTCCTGTTTGGCCCAGTTTGCAATTTCTGCGGAAGATGAACAGGAATAGCGAGAACCAATGAGAGGCTAGCTGGAGGTGTCTGGACGGGCAAATTTAACTCTCATTTCCCACCAGGAAGAGGAATTAACCAAAGGCTCAGCATGCTGGGCCGGAACCAGATTAGGGCCTGAAGCCATCCTGCGGTGTTGCGGCCAGGTCACAAGAAAGCGAGTTGAAGAAAGTAGCTCAGGGGCACTGTAATTCACAAACCTGCAGAGTTATAAATGACAGCTATCGTCCAAAAATAGACTGAAGTAAGGCTGCCAAGAGGACTTGAAAGAGGGGCAGAATTGCAGGAAACCGATTTCAGGAGGTAGACTGGAATTGCATTGAAAGCATAGGAAAAGAGGCAGAACGTCCACAATGATGCACTTGGCCAAAAAGGGCGTATGCGTTTTTTCCTGAATATATTCAGGAAAAAACGCATACGCCCTTTTTGGCCAACCAAGCAAGCTTGCAAAGGAAATCTGCACTACAATGAAGTCTCACTTCCCCCCGGTCAAAAGGGCCATCTGAAAAAAGTGTAAAATCCAGAAAGGCAGGACAGGTCATGGAGAACTGGGAGCCTTGTTATGCTGATGGGCGGGATGTAAATTGCCAACAACCACTTGGGAGAAGTGTATGGTGTTTCCTGAAACATCTAAAAAACAAAGCAACAGAACCTAGGGCACTTCCACTTATGCTCCTATAGCTTAGGGAAATTAAAATCAAAAAGACAGCCACCCCAAAGTTTGGAACGGCTCTGTTTACAAGAACCTCGTTTACAGTACAAGTTCAACATCGCAGAAAGTGAAAAATGGATAAAGAAGTTGTGGTATTTACTTACAAAGCAATATCACTCAGCAATGAAATCTGTGTCATCAGGCCCTTAGCAGCACAATGAGTGGATTCAGGTATGATGATTCTAACTGAAGTAAGTCACACAGAAAAAGAAACATCATAAGATATCAGTAATACACGGAATGTAAACTTGGCTACACAGGAACTGAATTACAGAACAGAACAGGGTCTCAAATTTAGAAAACCAACTTACGCTTGCTTAAGGGGAAAGGTGAGTTGGGGTGCTGCATAAAACCAGAGATTGAAATGAGCACAGATAAAGTTCCTTAAGCCAAATATGGAATAGACAAGAGCTACTCCTTGCTCAACGAAATGGACTCAACACCGCATATTAAACGCCTAAGAATGTACCTGACTAGTAAGTATCTTAAAACCTATGGATTGCTATGTCTCCGAAAGAGAATCAAGCATGTGTACAGGGGCATAAACGCAGCAGTGATAGGATTGGAGAGGTTCGGTGAGCAAATGAAGACCCTTTGAAGTCATATTGCATGGTACCCATTACACGGGTCTTAACTCTCCAGGTTTAAGGTATTCTTCCTTCAGCTAAAACATGCATGTGGAACCCAAGTATGATCAACCATGTGAACGGGAGACGTGTTCAAATATGTCTCAGTTTTCCTCCCCTGGTACTCGGGTGCAACATTCCAGACGCTTTACTAACACTCTCCCCACTTGGAGATTCAGCGCTTTTAACCTCCTGTTTGGCCCAGTTTGCAATTTCTGTGGAAGATGAACAGGAATAGCGAGAACCAATGAGAGACTAGCTGGAGGTGTCTGGACGGGCAAATTTAACTCTCATTTCCCACCAGGAAGAGGAAATAACCAAAGGCTCAGCGTGCCATGCCGGAAACAGATTAGGGCCTGAAGCCATCCTGCGGTGTTGCGGCCAGGTCACAAGAAAGCGAGTTGAAGAAAGGAGCTCAGGGGCACTGTAATTCACAAACCTGCAGAGTTATAAATGACAGCTATCGTCCAAAAATAGACTGAAGTAAGGCTGCCAAGAGGACTTGAAAGCGGGGCAGAATTGCAGGAAACCGATTTCAGGAGGTAGACTGGAATTGCATTGAAAGCATAGGAAAAGAGGCAGAACGTCCACAATGATGCACTTGGCCAAAAAGGGCGTATGCGTTTTCTCCTGAATATATTCAGGAAAAAACGCATACGCCCTTTTTGGCCAACCAAGCAAGCTTGCAAAGGAAATCTGCACTACAATGAAGTCTCACTTCCCCCCGGTCAAAAGGGCCATCTGAAAAAAGTGTAAAATCCAGAAAGGCAACAGGCCATTGAGAACTGGGAGCCTTGTTATGCTGATGGGCGGGATGTAAATTGCCAACAGACACTTGGGAGAAGTGTATGGTGTTTCCTGAAACATCTAAAAAACAAAGCAACAGAGCCTAGGGCACTTCCACTTATGGTCCTATAGCTTAGGGAAATTAAAATCAAAAAGACACAGCCACCCCAAAGTTTGGAACGGCTCTGTTTACAAGAACCTCGTTTACAGTACAAGTTCAACATCGCAGAAAGTGAAAAATGGATAAAGAAGTTGTGGTATTTACTTACAAAGCAATATCAATCAGCAATGAAATCTGTGTCATCAGGCCCTTAGCAGCACAATGAGTGGATTCAGGTATGATGATTCTAACTGAAATAAGACACACAGAAAAAGAAACATCATAAGATATCAGTAATACACGGAATGTAAACTTGGCTACACAGGAACTGAATTACAGAACAGAACAGGGTCTCAAATTTAGAAAACCAACTTATTCTTGCTTAAGGGTAAATGTGAGTTGGGGTGCTGCATAAAACCAGAGATTGAAATGAGCACAGATAAAGTTCCTTAAGCCAAATATGGAATAGACAAGAGCTACTCCTTGCTCAACGAAATTGACTCAACACCGCATATTAAACGCCTAAGAATGTACCTGACTAGTAAGTATCTTAAAACCTATGGATTGCTATGTCTCCGAAAGAGAATCAAGCATGTGTACAGGGGCATAAACGCAGCAGTGATAGGATTGGAGAGGTTCGGTGAGCAAATGAAGACCCTTTGAAGTCATATTGCATGGTACCCATTGCACGGGTTTCAACTACCCAGGTTTAAGGTATTCTTCCTTCAGCTAAAACATGCATGTGGAACCTAGAGTATGATCAACCATGTGATCGGGAGACGTGTTCAAATATGTCTCAGTTTTCCTCCCCTGGTACTCGGGTGCAACATTCCAGACGCTTTCCTAACACTCTCCCCACTTGGAGAGTCAGTCCCTTTAACCTCCTGTTTGGCCCAGTTTGCAATTTCTGCGGAAGATGAACAGGAATAGCGAGAACCAATGAGAGACTAGCTGGAGGTGTCTGGACGGGCAAATTTAACTCTCATTTCCCACCAGGAAGAGGAAATAACCAAAGGCTCAGTGTGCCGTGCCGGAACCAGATTAGGGCCTGAAGCCATCCTGCGGTGTTGCGGCCAGGTCACAAGAAAGCGAGTTGAAGAAAGGAGCTCAGGGGCACTGTAATTCACAAACCTGCAGAGTTATAAATGACAGCTATCGTCCAAAAATAGACTGAAGTAAGGCTGCCAAGAGGACTTGAAAGCGGGGCAGAATTGCAGGAAACCGATTTCAGGAGGTAGACTGGAATTGCATTGAAAGCATAGGAAAAGAGGCAGAACGTCCACAATGATGCACTTGGCCAAAAAGGGCGTATGCGTTTTCTCCTGAATATATTCAGGAAAAAACGCATACGCCCTTTTTGGCCAACCAAGCAAGCTTGCAAAGGAAATCTGCACTACAATGAAGTCTCACTTCCCCCCGGTCAAAAGGGCCATCTGAAAAATGTGTAAAATCCAGAAAGGCAGGACAGGTCATGGAGAACTGGGAGCCTTGTTATGCTGATGGGCGGGATGTAAATTGCCAACAACCACTTGGGAGAAGTGTATGGTGTTTCCTGAAACATCTAAAAAACAAAGCAACAGAACCTAGGGCACTTCCACTTATGGTCCTATAGCTTAGGGAAATTAAAATCAAAAAGACACAGCCACCCCAAAGTTTGGAACGGCTCTGTTTACAAGAACCTCGTTTACAGTACAAGTTCAACATCGCAGAAAGTGAAAAATGGATAAAGAAGTTGTGGTATTTACTTACAAAGCAATATCACTCAGCAATGAAATCTGTGTCATCAGGCCCTTAGCAGCACAATGAGTGGATTCAGGTATGATGATTCTAACTGAAGTAAGTCACACAGAAAAAGAAACATCATAAGATATCAGTAATACACGGAATGTAAACTTGGCTACACAGGAACTGAATTACAGAACAGAACAGGGTCTCAAATTTAGAAAACCAACTTATGCTTGCTTAAGGGTAAAGGTGAGTTGGGGTGCTGCATAAAACCAGAGATTGAAATGAGCACAGATAAAGTTCCTTAAGCCAAATATGGAATAGACAAGAGCTACTCCTTGCTCAACGAAATGGACTCAACACCGCATATTAAACGCCTAAGAATGTACCTGACTAGTAAGTATCTTAAAACCTATGGATTGCTATGTCTCCGAAAGAGAATCAAGCATGTGTACAGGGGCATAAACGCAGCAGTGATAGGATTGGAGAGGTTCGGTGAGCAAATGAAGACCCTTTGAAGTCATATTGCATGGTACCCATTACACGGGTCTTAACTCTCCAGGTTTAAGGTATTCTTCCTTCAGCTAAAACATGCATGTGGAACCCAAGTATGATCAACCATGTGAACGGGAGACGTGTTCAAATATGTCTCAGTTTTCCTCCCCTGGTACTCGGGTGCAACATTCCAGACGCTTTACTAACACTCTCCCCACTTGGAGATTCAGCGCCTTTAACCTCCTGTTTGGCCCAGTTTGCAATTTCTGCGGAAGATGAACAGGAATAGCGAGAACCAATGAGAGACTAGCTGGAGGTGTCTGGACGGGCAAATTTAACTCTCATTTCCCACCAGGAAGAGGAAATAACCAAAGGCTCAGCGTGCCGTGCCGGAACCAGATTAGGGCCTGAAGCCATCCTGCGGTGTTGCGGCCAGGTCACAAGAAAGCGAGTTGAAGAAAGGAGCTCAGGGGCACTGTAATTCACAAACCTGCAGAGTTATAAATGACAGCTATCGTCCAAAAATAGACTGAAGTAAGGCTGCCAAGAGGACTTGAAAGCGGGGCAGAATTGCAGGAAACCGATTTCAGGAGGTAGACTGGAATTGCATTGAAAGCATAGGAAAAGAGGCAGAACGTCCACAATGATGCACTTGGCCAAAAAGGGCGTATGCGTTTTCTCCTGAATATATTCAGGAAAAAACGCATACGCCCTTTTTGGCCAACAAAGCAAGCTTGCAAAGGAAATCTGCACTACAATGAAGTCTCACTTCCCCCCGGCCAAAAGGGCCATCTGAAAAAAGTGTAAAATCCAGAAAGGCAACAGGCCATTGAGAACTGGGAGCCTTGTTATGCTGATGGGCGGGATGTAAATTGCCAACAGACACTTGGGAGAAGTGTATGGTGTTTCCTGAAACATCTAAAAAACAAAGCAACAGAGCCTAGGGCACTTCCACTTATGGTCCTATAGCTTAGGGAAATTAAAATCAAAAAGACACAGCCACCCCAAAGTTTGGAACAGCTCTGTTTACAAGAACCTCGTTTAAAGTACAAGTTCAACATCGCAGAAAGTGAAAAATGGATAAAGAAGTTGTGGTATTTACTTACAAAGCAATATCACTCAGCAATGAAATCTGTGTCATCAGGCCCTTAGCAGCACAATGAGTGGATTCAGGTGTGATGATTCTAACTGAAATAAGTCACACAGAAAAAGAAACATCATAAGATATCAGTAATACACGGAATGGAAACTTGGCTACACAGGAACTGAATTACAGAACAGAACAGGGTCTCAAATTTAGAAAACCAACTTATGCTTGCTTAAGGGTAAATGTGAGTTGGGGTGCTGCATAAAAACAGAGATTGAAATGAGCACAGATAAAGTTCCTTAAGCCAAATATGGAATAGACAAGAGCTACTCCTTGCTCAACGAAATTGACTCAACACCGCATATTAAACGCCTAAGAATGTACCTGACTAGTAAGTATCTTAAAACCTATGGATTGCTATGTCTCCGAAAGAGAATCAAGCATGTGTACAGGGGCATAAACGCAGCAGTGATAGGATTGGAGAGGTTCGGTGAGCAAATGAAGACCCTTTGAAGTCATATTGCATGGTACCCATTGCACGGGTTTCAACTACCCAGGTTTAAGGTATTCTTCCTTCAGGTAAAACATGCATGTGGAACCTAGAGTATGATCAACCATGTGATCGGGAGACGTGTTCAAATATGTCTCAGTTTTCCTCCCCTGGTACTCGGGTGCAACATTCCAGACGCTTTCCTAACACTCTCCCCACTTGGAGAGTCAGTCCCTTTAACCTCCTGTTTGGCCCAGTTTGCAATTTCTGCGGAAGATGAACAGGAATAGCGAGAACCAATGAGAGACTAGCTGGAGGTGTCTGGACGGGCAAATTTAACTCTCATTTCCCACCAGGAAGAGGAAATAACCAAAGGCTCAGCGTGCCGTGCCGGAACCAGATTAGGGCCTGAAGCCATCCTGCGGTGTTGCGGCCAGGTCACAAGAAAGCGAGTTGAAGAAAGGAGCTCAGGGGCACTGTAATTCACAAACCTGCAGAGTTATAAATGACAGCTATCGTCCAAAAATAGACTGAAGTAAGGCTGCCAAGAGGACTTGAAAGCGGGGTAGAATTGCAGGAAACCGATTTCAGGAGGTAGACTGGAATTGCATTGAAAGCATAGGAAAAGAGGCAGAACGTCCACAATGATGCACTTGGCCAAAAAGGGCGTATGCGTTTTCTCCTGAATATATTCAGGAAAAAACGCATACGCCCTTTTTGGCCAACCAAGCAAGCTTGCAAAGGAAATCTGCACTACAATGAAGTCTCACTTCCCCCCGGTCAAAAGGGCCATCTGAAAAAAGTGTAAAATCCAGAAAGGCAGGACAGGTCATGGAGAACTGGGAGCCTTGTTATGCTGATGGGCGGGATGTAAATTGCCAACAACCACTTGGGAGAAGTGTATGGTGTTTCCTGAAACATCTAAAAAACAAAGCAACAGAACCTAGGGCACTTCCACTTATGGTCCTATAGCTTAGGGAAATTAAAATCAAAAAGACACAGCCACCCCAAAGTTTGGAACGGCTCTGTTTACAAGAACCTCGTTTACAGTACAAGTTCAACATCGCAGAAAGTGAAAAATGGATAAAGAAGTTGTGGTATTTACTTACAAAGCAATATCACTCAGCAATGAAATCTGTGTCATCAGGCCCTTAGCAGCACAATGAGTGGATTCAGGTATGATGATTCTAACTGAAGTAAGTCACACAGAAAAAGAAACATCATAAGATATCAGTAATACACGGAATGTAAACTTGGCTACACAGGAACTGAATTACAGAACAGAACAGGGTCTCAAATTTAGAAAACCAACTTATGCTTGCTTAAGGGTAAAGGTGAGTTGGGGTGCTGCATAAAACCAGAGATTGAAATGAGCACAGATAAAGTTCCTTAAGCCAAATATGGAATAGACAAGAGCTACTCCTTGCTCAACGAAATGGACTCAACACCGCATATTAAACGCCTAAGAATGTACCTGACTAGTAAGTATCTTAAAACCTATGGATTGCTATGTCTCCGAAAGAGAATCAAGCATGTGTACAGGGGCATAAACGCAGCAGTGATAGGATTGGAGAGGTTCGGTGAGCAAATGAAGACCCTTTGAAGTCATATTGCATGGTACCCATTCCACGGGTTTCAACTACCCAGGTTTAAGGTATTCTTCCTTCAGCTAAAACATGCATGTGGAACCTAGAGTATGATCAACCATGTGATCGGGAGACGTGTTCAAATATGTCTCAGTTTTCCTCCCCTAGTACTCGGGTGCAACATTCCAGACGCTTTACTAACACTCTCCCCACTTGGAGAGTCAGTCCCTTTAACCTCCTGTTTGGCCCAGTTTGCAATTTCTGCGGAAGATGAACAGGAATAGCGAGAACCAATGAGAGACTAGCTGGAGGTGTCTGGACGGGCAAATTTAACTCTCATTTCCCACCAGGAAGTGGAAATAACCAAAGGCTCAGCGTGCCGTGCCGGAACCAGATTAGGGCCTGAAGCCATCCTGCAGTGTTGCGGCCAGGTCACAAGAAAGCGAGTTGAAGAAAGGAGCTCAGGGGCACTGTAATTCACAAACCTGCAGAGTTATAAATGACAGCTATCGTCCAAAAATAGACTGAAGTAAGGCTGCCAAGAGGACTTGAAAGCGGGGCAGAATTGCAGGAAACCGATTTCAGGAGGTAGACTGGAATTGCATTGAAAGCATAGGAAAAGAGGCAGAACGTCCACAATGATGCACTTGGCCAAAAAGGGCGTATGCGTTTTTTCCTGAATATATTCAGGAAAAAACGCATACGCCCTTTTTGGCCAACCAAGCAAGCTTGCAAAGGAAATCTGCACTACAATGAAGTCTCACTTCCCCCCGGTCAAAAGGGCCATCTGAAAAAAGTGTAAAATCCAGAAAGGCAGGACAGGCCATGGAGAACTGGGAGCCTTGTTATGCTGATGGGCGGGATGTAAATTGCCAACAGACACTCGGGAGAAGTGTATGGTGTTTCCTGAAACATCTAAAAAACAAAGCAACAGAGCCTAGGGCACTGCCACTTATGGTCCTATAGCTTAGGGAAATTAAAATCAAAAAGACACAGCCACCCCAAAGTTTGGGACGCCTCTGTTTACAAGAACCTCGTTTACAGTACAAGTTCAACATCGCAGAAAGTGAAAAATGGATAAAGAAGTTGTGGTATGTACTTACAAAGCAATATCACTCAGCAATGAAATCTATGTCATCAGGCCCTTAGCATCACAATGAGTGGATTCAGGTATGATGATTCTAACTGAAATAAGTCACACAGAAAAAGAAACATCATAAGATATCAGTAATACACGGAATGTAAACTTGGCTACACAGGAACTGAATTACAGAACAGAACAGGGTCTCAAATTTAGAAAACCAACTTATGCTTGCTTAAGGGTAAAGGTGAGTTGGGGTGCTGCATAAAACCAGAGATTGAAATGAGCACAGATAAAGTTCCTTAAGCCAAATATGGAATAGACAAGAGCTACTCCTTGCTCAACGAAATGGACTCAACACCGCATATTAAACGCCTAAGAATGTACCTGACTAGTAAGTATCTTAAAACCTATGGATTGCTATGTCTCCGAAAGAGAATCAAGCATGTGTACAGGGGCATAAACGCAGCAGTGATAGGATTGGAGAGGTTCGGTGAGCAAATGAAGACCCTTTGAAGTCATATTGCATGGTACCCATTCCACGGGTTTCAACTACCCAGGTTTAAGGTATTCTTCCTTCAGCTAAAACATGCATGTGGAACCTAGAGTATGATCAACCATGTGATCGGGAGACGTGTTCAAATATGTCTCAGTTTTCCTCCCCTGGTACTCGGGTGCAACATTCCAGACGCTTTCCTAACACTCTCCCCACTTGGAGAGTCAGTCCCTTTAACCTCCTGTTTGGCCCAGTTTGCAATTTCTGCGGAAGATGAACAGGAATAGCGAGAACCAATGAGAGACTAGCTGGAGGTGTCTGGACAGGCAAATTTAACTCTCATTTCCCACCAGGAAGAGGAAATAACCAAAGGCTCAGCGTGCCGTGCCGGAACCAGATTAGGGCCTGAAGCCATCCTGTGGTGCTGTGGCCAGGTCACAAGAAAGCGAGTTGAAGAAAGGAGCTCAGGGGCACTGTAATTCACAAACCTGCAGAGTTATAAATGACAGCTATCGTCCAAAAATAGACTGAAGTAAGGCTGCCAAGAGGACTTGAAAGCGGGGCAGAATTGCAGGAAACCGATTTCAGGAGGTAGACTGGAATTGCATTGAAAGCATAGGAAAAGAGGCAGAACGTCCACAATGATGCACTTGGCCAAAAAGGGCGTATGCGTTTTATCCTGAATATATTCAGGAAAAAACGCATACGCCCTTTTTGGCCAACCAAGCAAGCTTGCAAAGGAAATCTGCACTACAATGAAGTCTCACTTCCCCCCGGTCAAAAGGGCCATCTGTAAAAAGTGTAAAATCCAGAAAGGCAACAGGCCATGGAGAACTGGGAGCCTTGTTATGCTGATGGGCGGGATGTAAATTGCCAACAGACTCTTGGGAGAAGTGTATGGTGTTTCCTGAAACATCTAAAAAACAAAGCAACAGAGCCTAGGGCACTGCCACTTATGGTCCTATAGCTTAGGGAAATTAAATTCAAAAAGACACAGCCACCCCAAAGTTTGGAACGGCTCTGTTTACAAGAACCTCGTTTACAGTACAAGTTCAACATCGCAGAAAGTGAAAAATGGATAAAGAAGTTGTGGTATTTACTTACAAAGCAATATCACTCAGCAATGAAATCTATGTCATCAGGCCCTTAGAAGCACAATGAGTGGATTCAGGTATGATGATTCTAACTGAAATAAGTCACACAGAAAAAGAAACATCATAAGATATCAGTAATACACGGAATGTAAACTTGGCTACACAGGAACTGAATTACAGAACAGAACAGGGCCTCAAATTTAGAAAAACAACTTATGCTTGCTTAAGGGTAAAGGTGAGTTGGGGTGCTGCATAAAACCAGAGATTGAAATGAGCACAGATAAAGTTCCTTAAGCCAAATATGGAATAGACAAGAGCTACTCCTTGCTCAACGAAATGGACTCAACACCGCATATTTAACGCTTAAGAATGTACCTGACTAGTAAGTATCGTAAAACCTATGGATTGCTATGTCTCCGAAAGAGAATCAAGCATGTGTACAGGGGCATAAACGCAGCAGTGATAGGATTGGAGAGGTTCGGTGAGCAAATGAAGACCCTTTGAAGTCATATTGCATGGTACCCATTCCACGGGTTTCAACTACCCAGGTTTAAGGTATTCTTCCTTCAGCTAAAACATGCATGTGGAACCTAGAGTATGATCAACCATGTGATCGGGAGACGTGTTCAAATATGTCTCAGTTTTCCTCCCCTAGTACTCGGGTGCAACATTCCAGACGCTTTACTAACACTCTCCCCACTTGGAGAGTCAGTCCCTTTAACCTCCTGTTTGGCCCAGTTTGCAATTTCTGCGGAAGATGAACAGGAATAGCGAGAACCAATGAGAGACTAGCTGGAGGTGTCTGGACGGGCAAATTTAACTCTCATTTCCCACCAGGAAGTGGAAATAACCAAAGGCTCAGCGTGCCGTGCCGGAACCAGATTAGGGCCTGAAGCCATCCTGCAGTGTTGCGGCCAGGTCACAAGAAAGCGAGTTGAAGAAAGGAGCTCAGGGGCACTGTAATTCACAAACCTGCAGAGTTATAAATGACAGCTATCGTCCAAAAATAGACTGAAGTAAGGCTGCCAAGAGGACTTGAAAGCGGGGCAGAATTGCAGGAAACCGATTTCAGGAGGTAGACTGGAATTGCATTGAAAGCATAGGAAAAGAGGCAGAACGTCCACAATGATGCACTTGGCCAAAAAGGGCGTATGCGTTTTATCCTGAATATATTCAGGAAAAAACGCATACGCCCTTTTTGGCCAACCAAGCAAGCTTGCAAAGGAAATCTGCACTACAATGAAGTCTCACTTCCCCCCGGTCAAAAGGGCCATCTGAAAAAAGTGTAAAATCCAGAAAGGCAACAGGCCATGGAGAACTGGGAGCCTTGTTATGCTGATGGGTGGGATGTAAATTGCCAACAGACACTCGGGAGAAGTGTATGGTGTTTCCTGAAACATCTAAAAAACAAAGCAACAGAGCCTAGGGCACTGCCACTTATGGTCCTATAGCTTAGGGAAATTAAAATCAAAAAGACACAGCCACCCCAAAGTTTGGGACGCCTCTGTTTACAAGAACCTCGTTTACAGTACAAGTTCAACATCGCAGAAAGTGAAAAATGGATAAAGAAGTTGTGGTATGTACTTACAAAGCAATATCACTCAGCAATGAAATCTATGTCATCAGGCCCTTAGCATCACAATGAGTGGATTCAGGTATGATGATTCTAACTGAAATAAGTCACACAGAAAAAGAAACATCATAAGATATCAGTAATACACGGAATGTAAACTTGGCTACACAGGAACTGAATTACAGAACAGAACAGGGTCTCAAATTTAGAAAACCAACTTATGCTTGCTTAAGGGTAAAGGTGAGTTGGGGTGCTGCATAAAACCAGAGATTGAAATGAGCACAGATAAAGTTCCTTAAGCCAAATATGGAATAGACAAGAGCTACTCCTTGCTCAACGAAATGGACTCAACACCGCATATTAAACGCCTAAGAATGTACCTGACTAGTAAGTATCTTAAAACCTATGGATTGCTATGTCTCCGAAAGAGAATCAAGCATGTGTACAGGGGCATAAACGCAGCAGTGATAGGATTGGAGAGGTTCGGTGAGCAAATGAAGACCCTTTGAAGTCATATTGCATGGTACCCATTCCACGGGTTTCAACTACCCAGGTTTAAGGTATTCTTCCTTCAGCTAAAACATGCATGTGGAACCTAGAGTATGATCAACCATGTGATCGGGAGACGTGTTCAAATATGTCTCAGTTTTCCTCCCCTGGTACTCGGGTGCAACATTCCAGACGCTTTCCTAACACTCTCCCCACTTGGAGAGTCAGTCCCTTTAACCTCCTGTTTGGCCCAGTTTGCAATTTCTGCGGAAGATGAACAGGAATAGCGAGAACCAATGAGAGACTAGCTGGAGGTGTCTGGACAGGCAAATTTAACTCTCATTTCCCACCAGGAAGAGGAAATAACCAAAGGCTCAGCGTGCCGTGCCGGAACCAGATTAGGGCCTGAAGCCATCCTGTGGTGCTGTGGCCAGGTCACAAGAAAGCGAGTTGAAGAAAGGAGCTCAGGGGCACTGTAATTCACAAACCTGCAGAGTTATAAATGACAGCTATCGTCCAAAAATAGACTGAAGTAAGGCTGCCAAGAGGACTTGAAAGCGGGGCAGAATTGCAGGAAACCGATTTCAGGAGGTAGACTGGAATTGCATTGAAAGCATAGGAAAAGAGGCAGAACGTCCACAATGATGCACTTGGCCAAAAAGGGCGTATGCGTTTTATCCTGAATATATTCAGGAAAAAACGCATACGCCCTTTTTGGCCAACCAAGCAAGCTTGCAAAGGAAATCTGCACTACAATGAAGTCTCACTTCCCCCCGGTCAAAAGGGCCATCTGTAAAAAGTGTAAAATCCAGAAAGGCAACAGGCCATGGAGAACTGGGAGCCTTGTTATGCTGATGGGCGGGATGTAAATTGCCAACAGACTCTTGGGAGAAGTGTATGGTGTTTCCTGAAACATCTAAAAAACAAAGCAACAGAGCCTAGGGCACTGCCACTTATGGTCCTATAGCTTAGGGAAATTAAATTCAAAAAGACACAGCCACCCCAAAGTTTGGAACGGCTCTGTTTACAAGAACCTCGTTTACAGTACAAGTTCAACATCGCAGAAAGTGAAAAATGGATAAAGAAGTTGTGGTATTTACTTACAAAGCAATATCACTCAGCAATGAAATCTATGTCATCAGGCCCTTAGAAGCACAATGAGTGGATTCAGGTATGATGATTCTAACTGAAATAAGTCACACAGAAAAAGAAACATCATAAGATATCAGTAATACACGGAATGTAAACTTGGCTACACAGGAACTGAATTACAGAACAGAACAGGGCCTCAAATTTAGAAAAACAACTTATGCTTGCTTAAGGGTAAAGGTGAGTTGGGGTGCTGCATAAAACCAGAGATTGAAATGAGCACAGATAAAGTTCCTTAAGCCAAATATGGAATAGACAAGAGCTACTCCTTGCTCAACGAAATGGACTCAACACCGCATATTTAACGCTTAAGAATGTACCTGACTAGTAAGTATCGTAAAACCTATGGATTGCTATGTCTCCGAAAGAGAATCAAGCATGTGTACAGGGGCATAAACGCAGCAGTGATAGGATTGGAGAGGTTCGGTGAGCAAATGAAGACCCTTTGAAGTCATATTGCATGGTTCCCATTACACGGGTCTCAACTCTCCAGATTTAAGGTATTCTTCCTTCAGCTAAAACATGCATGTGGAACCCAAGTATGATCAACCATGTGAACGGGAGACGTGTTCAAATATGTCTCAGTTTTCCTCCCCTGGTACTCGGGTGCAACATTCCAGACGCTTTACTAACACTCTCCCCACTTGGAGAGTCAGCGCCTTTAACCTCCTGTTTGGCCCAGTTTGCAATTTCTGCGGAAGATGAACAGGAATAGCGAGAACCAATGAGAGGCTAGCTGGAGGTGTCTGGACGGGCAAATTTAACTCTCATTTCCCACCAGGAAGAGGAAATAACCAAAGGCTCAGCGTGCCGTACCGGAACCAGATTAGGGCCTGAAGCCATCCTGCGGTGTTGCGGCCAGGTCACAAGAAAGCGAGTTGAAGAAAGGAGCTCAGGGGCACTGTAATTCACAAACCTGCAGAGTTATAAATGACAGCTATCGTCCAAAAATAGACTGAAGTAAGGCTGCCAAGAGGACTTGAAAGCGGGGCAGAATTGCAGGAAACCGATTTCAGGAGGTAGACTGGAATTGCATTGAAAGCATAGGAAAAGAGGCAGAACGTCCACAATGATGCACTTGGCCAAAAAGGGCGTATGCGTTTTCTCCTGAATATATTCAGGAAAAAACGCATACGCCCTTTTTGGCCAACCAAGCAAGCTTGCAAAGGAAATCTGCACTACAATGAAGTCTCACTTCCCCCCGGTCAAAAGGGCCATCTGAAAAAAGTGTAAAATCCAGAAAGGCAGGACAGGCCATGGAGAACTGGGAGCCTTGTTATGCTGATGGGCGGGATGTAAATTGCCAACAACCACTTGGGAGAAGTGTATGGTGTTTCCTGAAACATCTAAAAAACAAAGCAACAGAGCCTAGGGCACTTCCACTTATGGTCCTATAGCTTAGGGAAATTAAAATCAAAAAGACACAGCCACCCCAAAGTTTGGAACGGCTCTGTTTACAAGAACCTCGTTTACAGTACAAGTTCAACATCGCAGAAAGTGAAAAATGGATAAAGAAGTTGTGGTATTTACTTACAAAGCAATATCACTCAGCAATGAAATCTGTGTCATCAGGCCCTTAGCAGCACAATGAGTGGATTCAGGTATGATGATTCTAACTGAAGTAAGTCACACAGAAAAAGAAACATCATAAGATATCAGTAATACACGGAATGGAAACTTGGCTACACAGGAACTGAATTACAGAACAGAACAGGGTCTCAAATTTAGAAAACCAACTTATGCTTGCTTAAGGGTAAAGGTGAGTTGGGGTGCTGCATAAAACCAGAGATTGAAATGAGCACAGATAAAGTTCCTTAAGCCAAATATGGAATAGACAAGAGCTACTCCTTGCTCAACGAAATGGACTCAACACCGCATATTAAACGCCTAAGAATGTACCTGACTAGTAAGTATCTTAAAACCTATGGATTGCTATGTCTCCGAAAGAGAATCAAGCATGTGTACAGGGGCATAAACGCAGCAGTGATAGGATTGGAGAGGTTCGGTGAGCAAATGAAGACCCTTTGAAGTCATATTGCATGGTACCCATTCCACGGGTTTCAAATACCCAGGTTTAAGGTATTCTTCCTTCAGCTAAAACATGCATGTGGAACCTAGAGTATGATCAACCATGTGATTGGGAGACGTGTTCAAATATGTCTCAGTTTTCCTCCCCTGGAACTCGGGTGCAACATTCCAGACGCTTTACTAACACTCTCCCCACTTGGAGAGTCAGCGCCTTTAACCTCCTGTTTGGCCCAGTTTGCAATTTCTGCGGAAGATGAACAGGAATAGCGAGAACCAATGAGAGACTAGCTGGAGGTGTCTGGACGGGCAAATTTAACTCTCATTTCCCACCAGGAAGAGGAAATAACCAAAAGCTCAGCGTGCCGTACCAGAACCAGATTAGGGCCTGAAGCCATCCTGCGGTGTTGCGGCCAGCTCAAAAGAAAGCAAGTTGAAGAAAGGAGCTCAGGGGCACTGTAATTCACAAACCTGCAGAGTTATAAATGACAGCTATCGTCCAAAAATAGACTGAAGTAAGGCTGCCAAGAGGACTTGAAAGCGGGGCAGAATTGCAGGAAACCGATTTCAGGAGGTAGACTGGAATTGCATTGAAAGCATAGGAAAAGAGGCAGAACGTCCACAATGATGCACTTGGCCAAAAAGGGCGTATGCGTTTTTTCCTGAATATATTCAGGAAAAAACGCATACGCCCTTTTTGGCCAACCAAGCAAGCTTGCAAAGGAAATCTGCACTACAATGAAGTCTCACTTCCCCCCGGTCAAAAGGGCCATCTGAAAAAAGTGTAAAATCCAGAAAGGCAGGACAGGCCATGGAGAACTTGGAGCCTTGTTATGCTGATGGGCGGGATGTAAATTGCCAACAACCACTTGGGAGAAGTGTTTGGTGTTTCCTGAAACATCTAAAAAACAAAGCAACAGAACCTAGGGCACTTCCACTTATGGCCCTATAGCTTAGGGAAATTAAAATCAAAAAGACACAGCCACCCCAACGTTTGGAACGGCTCTGTTTACAAGAACCTCGTTTACAGTACAAGTTCAACATCGCAGAAAGTGAAAAATGGATAAAGAAGTTGTGGTATTTACTTACAAAGCAATATCACTCAGCAATGAAATCTGTGTCATCAGGCCCTTAGCAGCACAATGAGTGGATTCAGGTATGATGATTCTAACTGAAATAAGTCACACAGAAAAAGAAACATCATAAGATATCAGTAATACACGGAATGTAAACTTGGCTACACAGGAACTGAATTACAGAACAGAACAGGGTCTCAAATTTAGAAAACCAACTTATGCTTGCTTAAGGGTAAAGGTGAGTTGGGGTGCTGCATAAAACCAGAGATTGAAATGAGCACAGATAAAGTTCCTTAAGCCAAATATGGAATAGACAAGAGCTACTCCTTGCTCAACGAAATGGACTCAACACCGCATATTTAACGCCTAAGAATATACCTGACTAGTAAGTATCGTAAAACCTATGGATTGCTATGTATCCGAAAGAGAATCAAGCATGTGTACAGGGGCATAAACGCAGCAGTGATAGGATTGGAGAGGTTCGGTGAGCAAATGAAGACCCTTTGAAGTCATATTGCATGGTTCCCATTACACGGGTCTCAACTCTCCAGATTTAAGGTATTCTTCCTTCAGCTAAAACATGCATGTGGAACCCAAGTATGATCAACCATGTGATCGGGAGACGTGTTCAAATATGTCTCAGTTTTCCTCCCCTGGTACTCGGGTGCAACATTCCAGACGCTTTACTAACACTCTCCCCACTTGGAGAGTCAGCGCCTTTAACCTCCTGTTTGGCCCAGTTTGCAATTTCTGCGGAAGATGAACAGGAATAGCGAGAACCAATGAGAGGCTAGCTGGAGGTGTCTGGACGGGCAAATTTAACTCTCATTTCCCACCAGGAAGAGGAATTAACCAAAGGCTCAGCGTGCTGTACCGGAACCAGATTAGGGCCTGAAGCCATCCTGCGGTGTTGCGGCCAGCTCAAAAGAAAGCGAGTTGAAGAAAGGAGCTCAGGGGCACTGTAATTCACAAACCTGCAGAGTTATAAATGACAGCTATCGTCCAAAAATAGACTGAAGTAAGGCTGCCAAGAGGACTTGAAAGCGGGGCAGAATTGCAGGAAACCGATTTCAGGAGGTAGACTGGAATTGCATTGAAAGCATAGGAAAAGAGGCAGAACGTCCACAATGATGCACTTGGCCAAAAAGGGCGTATGCGTTTTTTCCTGAATATATTCAGGAAAAAACGCATACGCCCTTTTTGGCAAACCAAGCAAGCTTGCAAAGGAAATCTGCACTACAATGAAGTCTCACTTCCCCCCGGTCAAAAGGGCCATCTCAAAAAAGTGTAAAATCCAGAAAGGCAGGACAGGCCATGGAGAACTGGGAGCCTTGTTATGCTGATGGGCGGGATGTAAATTGCCAACAACCACTCGGGAGAAGTGTATGGTGTTTCCTGAAACATCTAAAAAACAAAGCAACAGAACCTAGGGCACTTCCACTTATGGCCCTATAGCTTAGGGAAATTAAAATCAAAAAGACACAGCCACCCCAAAGTTTGGAACGGCTCTGTTTACAAGAACCTCGTTTACAGTACAAGTTCAACATCGCAGAAAGTGAAAAATGGATAAAGAAGTTGTGGTATTTACTTACAAAGCAATATCACTCAGCAATGAAATCTGTGTCATCAGGCCCTTAGCAGCACAATGAGTGGATTCAGGTATGATGATTCTAACTGAAATAAGTCACACAGAAAAAGAAACATCAGAAGATATCAGTAATACACGAAATGTAAACTTGGCTACACAGGAACTGAATTACAGAACAGAACAGGGTCTCAAATTTAGAAAACCAACTTATGCTTGCTTAAGGGTAAAGGTGAGTTGGGGTGCTGCATAAGACCAGAGATTGAAATGAGCACAGATAAAGTTCCTTAAGCCAAATATGGAATAGACAAGAGCTACTCCTTGCTCAACGAAATGGACTCAACACCGCATATTTAACGCCTAAGAATGTACCTGACTAGTAAGTATCGTAAAACCTATGGATTGCTATGTCTCCGAAAGAGAATCAAGCATGTGTACAGGGGCATAAACGCAGCAGTGATAGGATTGGAGAGGTTCGGTGAGCAAATGAAGACCCTTTGAAGTCATATTGCATGGTACCCATTCCACGGGTTTCAACTACCCAGGTTTAAGGTATTCTTCCTTCAGCTAAAACATGCATGTGGAACCTAGAGTATGATCAACCATGTGATCGGGAGACGTGTTCAAATATGTCTCAGTTTTCCTCCCCTGGAACTCGGGTGCAACATTCCAGACGCTTTACTAACACTCTCCCCACTTGGAGAGTCAGCGCCTTTAACCTCCTGTTTGGCCCAGTTTGCAATTTCTGCGGAAGATGAACAGGAATAGCGAGAACCAATGAGAGACTAGCTGGAGGTGTCTGGACGGGCAAATTTAACTCTCATTTCCCACCAGGAAGAGGAAATAACCAAAAGCTCAGCGTGCCGTACCAGAACCAGATTAGGGCCTGAAGCCATCCTGCGGTGTTGCGGCCAGGTCACAAGAAAGCGAGTTGAAGAAAGGAGCTCAGGGGCACTGTAATTCACAAACCTGCAGAGTTATAAATGACAGCTATCGTCCAAAAATAGACTGAAGTAAGGCTGCCAAGAGGACTTGAAAGCGGGGCAGAATTGCAGGAAACCGATTTCAGGAGGTAGACTGGAATTGCATTGAAAGCATAGGAAAAGAGGCAGAACGTCCACAATGATGCACTTGGCCAAAAAGGGCGTATGCGTTTTTTCCTGAATATATTCAGGAAAAAACGCATACGCCCTTTTTGGCCAACCAAGCAAGCTTGCAAAGGAAATCTGCACTACAAGGAAGTCTCACTTCCCCCCGGTCAAAAGGGCCATCTGAAAAAAGTGTAAAATCCAGAAAGGCAGGACAGGCCATGGAGAACTGGGAGCCTTGTTATGCTGATGGGCGGGATGTAAATTGCCAACAACCACTCGGGAGAAGTGTATGGTGTTTCCTGAAACATCTAAAAAACAAAGCAACAGAGCCTAGGGCACTTCCACTTATGGTCCTATAGCTTAGGGAAATTAAAATAAAAAAGACACAGCCACCCCAAAGTTTGGGACGCCTCCGTTTACAAGAACCTCGTTTACAGTACAAGTTCAACATCGCAGAAAGTGAAAAATGGATAAAGAAGTTGTGGTATTTACTTACAAAGCAATATCACTCAGCAATGAAATCTGTGTAATCAGGCCCTTAGCAGCATAATGAGTGGATTCAGGTACAATGATTCTAACTGAAATAAGTCACACAGAAAAAGAAACATCATAAGATATCACTAATACACGGAATGTAAACTTGGCTACACAGGAACTGCATTCCAAAACAGAACAGCGTCTCAAATTTAGAAAACCAACTTATGCTTGCTTAAGGGGAAAGGTGAGTTGGGTTGCTGCATAAAACCAGAGATTGAAATGAGCAAAGATAACGTTCCTTAAGCCAAATATGGAATAGACAAGAGCTACTCCTTGCTCAACGAAATGGACTCAACACCGCATATTAAACGCCTAAGAATGTACCTGACTAGTAAGTATCTTAAAACCTATGGATTGCTATGTCTCCAAAAGAGAATCAAGCATGTGTACAGGGGCATAAACGCAGCAGTGATAGGATTGGAGAGGTTCGGTGAGCAAATGAAGACCCTTTGAAGTCATATTGCATGGTACCCATTCCACGGGTTTCAACTACCCAGGTTTTAGGTATTCTTCCTTCAGCTAAAACATGCATGTGGAACCCAAGTATGATCAACCATGTGAACGGGAGACGTGTTCAAATATGTCTCAGTTTTCCTCCCCTGGTACTCGGGTGCAACATTCCAGACGCTTTACTAACACTCTCCCCACTTGGAGAGTCAGCGCTTTAACCTCCTGTTTGGCCCAGTTTGCAATTTCTGTGGAAGATGAACAGGAATAGCGAGAACCAATGAGAGACTAGCTGGAGGTGTCTGAACGGGCAAATTTAACTCTCATTTCCCACCAGGAAGAGGAATTAACCAAAGGCTCAGCATGCCGGGCCGTAACCAGATTAGGGCCTGAAGCCATCCTGCGGTGTTGCGCCAGCTCAAAAGAAAGCGAGTTGAAGAAAGGAGCTCAGGGGCACTGTAATTCACAAACCTGCAGAGTTATAAATGACAGCTATCGTCCAAAAATAGACTGAAGTAAGGCTGCCAAGAGGACTTGAAAGCGGGGCAGAATTGCAGGAAACCGATTTCAGGAGGTAGACTGGAATTGCATTGAAAGCATAGGAAAAGAGGCAGAACGTCCACAATGATGCACTTGGCCAAAAAGGGCGTATGCGTTTTTTCCTGAATATATTCAGGAAAAAACGCATACGCCCTTTTTGGCCAACCAAGCAAGCTTGCAAAGGAAATCTGCACTACTATGAAGTCTCACTTCCCTCTGGTCAAAAGGGCCATCTGAAAAAAGTGTAAAATCCAGAAAGGCAGGACAGGCCATGGAGAACTGGGAGCCTTGTTATGCTGATGGGCGGGATGTAAATTGCCAACAACCACTCGGGAGAAGTGTATGGTGTTTCCTGAAACATCTAAAAAACAAAGCAACAGAACCTAGGGCACTTCCACTTATGGTCCTATAGCTTAGGGAAATTAAAATCAAAAAGACACAGCCACCCCAAAGTTTGGGACGCCTCTGTTTACAAGAACCTCGTTTACAGTACAAGTTCAACATCGCAGAAAGTGAAAAATGGATAAAGAAGTTGTGGTATTTACTTACAAAGCAATATCACTCAGCAATGAAATCTGTGTCATCAGGCCCTTAGCAGCACAATGAGTGGATTCAGGTATGATGATTCTAACTGAAGTAAGTCACACAGAAAAGGAAACATCATAAGATATCAGTAATACACGGAATGTAAACTTGGCTACACAGGAACTGAATTACAGAACAGAACAGGGTCTCAAATTTAGAAAACCAACTTATGCTTGCTTAAGGGTAAAGGTGAGTTGGGGTGCTGCATAAAACCAGAGATTGAAATGAGCACAGATAAAGTTCCTTAAGTCAAATATGGAATAGACAAGAGCTACTCCTTGCTCAACGAAATGGACTCAACACCGCATATTAAACGCCTAAGAATGTACCTGACTAGTAAGTATCTTAAAAACCTATGGATTGCTATGTCTCCGAAAGAGAATCAAGCATGTGTATAGGGGCATAAACGCAGCAGTGATAGGATTGGAGAGGTTCGGTGAGCAAATGAAGACACTTTGAAGTCATATTGCATGGTACCCATTACACGCGTCTTAACTCTCCAGGTTTAAGGTATTCTTCCTTCAGCTAAAACATGCATGTGGAACCCAAGTATGGTCAACCATGTGAACGGGAGACGTGTTCAAATATGTCTCAGTTTTCCTCCCCTGGTACTCGGGTGCAACATTCCAGACGCTTTACTAACACTCTCCCCACTTGGAGAGTCAGCGCCTTTAACCTCCTGTTTGGCCCAGTTTGCAATTTCTGCGGAAGATGAACAGGAATAGCGAGAACCAATGAGAGACTAGCTGGAGGTGTCTGGACGGGCAAATTTAACTCTCATTTCCCACCAGGAAAAGGAAATAACCAAAGGCTCAGCGTGCCGTGCCGGAACCAGATTAGGGCCTGAAGCCATCCTGCGGTGTTGCGGCCAGGTCACAAGAAAGCAAGTTGAAGAAAGGAGCTCAGGGGCACTGTAATGCACAAACCTGCAGAGTTATAAATGACAGCTATCGTCCAAAAATAGACTGAAGTAAGGCTGCCAAGAGGACTTGAAAGCGGGGCAGAATTGCAGGAAACCGATTTCAGGAGGTAGACTGGAATTGCATTGAAAGCATAGGAAAAGAGGCAGAACGTCCACAATGATGCACTTGGCCAAAAAGGGCGTATGCGTTTTTTCCTGAATATATTCAGGAAAAAACGCATACGCCCTTTTTGGCCAACCAAGCAAGCTTGCAAAGGAAATCTGCACTACAATGAAGTCTCACTTCCCCCCGGTCAAAAGGGCCATCTGAAAAAAGTGTAAAATCCAGAAAGGCAGGACAGGCCATGGAGAACTGGGAGCCTTGTTATGCTGATGGGCGGGATGTAAATTGCCAACAGACACTCGGGAGAAGTGTATGGTGTTTCCTGAAACATCTAAAAAACAAAGCAACAGAACCTAGGGCACTTCCACTTATGGTCCTATAGCTTAGGGAAATTAAAATCAAAAAGACACAGCCACCCCAAAGTTTGGAACGGCTCCGTTTACAAGAACCTCGTTTACAGTACAAGTTCAACATCGCAGAAAGTGAAAAATGGATAAAGAAGTTGTGGTATTTACTTACAAAGCAATATCACTCAGCAATGAAATCTGTGTCATCAGGCCCTTAGCAGCACAATGAGTGGATTCAGGTATGATGATTCTAACTGAAGTAAGTCACACAGAAAAAGAAACATCATAAGATATCAGTAATACACGGAATGTAAACTTGGCTACACAGGAACTGAATTACAGAACAGAACAGGGTCTCAAATTTAGAAAACCAACTTATGCTTGCTTAAGGGGAAAGGTGAGTTGGGGTGCTGCAAAAAACCAGAGATTGAAATGAGCACAGATAAAGTTCCTTAAGCCAAATATGGAATAGACAAGAGCTACTCCTTGCTCAACGAAATGGACTCAAAACCCCATATTAAACCCCTAAGAATGTACCTGACTAGTAAGTATCTTAAAACCTATGGATTGCTATGTCTCCAAAAGAGAATCAAGCGTGTGTACAGGGGAATAAACACAGCAGTGATAGGATTGGAGAGGTTCGGTGAGCAAATGAAGACCCTTTGAAGTTATATTGCATGGTACCCATTGCACGGGTCTCAACTCTCCAGTTTTAAGGTATTCTTCCTTCAGCTAAAACATGCATGTGGAACCCAGAGTATGATCAACCATGTGAACGGGAGACGTGTTCAAATATGTCTCAGTTTTCCTCCCCTGGTACTCGGGTGCAACATTCCAGACGCTTTACTAACACTCTCCCGACTTGGAGAGTCAGTCCCTTTAACCTCCTGTTTGGCCCAGTTTGCAATTTCTGCGGAAGATGAACAGGAATACCGAGAACCAATGAGAGACTAGCTGGAGGAGTCTGGACGGGCAAATTTAACTCTCATTTCCCACCAGGAAGAGGAATTAACCAAAGGCTCAGCATGCCGTGCCGGAACCAGATTAGGGCCTGAAGCCATCCTGCGGTGTTGCGGCCAGCTCAAAAGAAAGCGAGTTGAAGAAAGGAGCTCAGGGGCACTGTAATTCACAAACCTCTAGAGTTATAAATGACAGCTATCGTCCAAAAATAGACTGAAGTAAGGCTGCCAAGAGGACTTGAAAGCGGGGCAGAATTGCAGGAAACCGATTTCAGGAGGTAGACTGGAATTGCATTGAAAGCATAGGAAAAGAGGCAGAACGTCCACAATGATGCACTTGGCCAAAAAGGGCGTATGCGTTTTTTCCTGAATATATTCAGGAAAAAACGCATACGCCCTTTTTGGCCAACCAAGCAAGCTTGCAAAGGAAATCTGCACTACAATGAAGTCTCACTTCCCCCCGGTCAAAAGGGCCATCTGAAAAAAGTGTAAAATCCAGAAAGGCAGGACAGGCCATGGAGAACTGGGAGCCTTGTTATGCTGATGGGCGGGATGTAAATTGCCAACAACCACTCGGGAGAAGTGTATGGTGTTTCCTGAAACATCTAAAAAACAAAGCAACAGAGCCTAGGGCACTGCCACTTATGGTCCTATAGCTTAGGGAAATTAAAATCAAAAAGACACAGCCACCCCAAAGTTTGGGACGCCTCTGTTTACAAGAACCTCGTTTACAGTACAAGTTCAACATCGCAGAAAGTGAAAAATGGATAAAGAAGTTGTGGTATTTACTTACAAAGCAATATCACTCAGCAATGAATTCTATGTCATCAGGCCCTTATCATCACAATGAGTGGATTCAGGTATGATGATTCTAACTGAAATAAGTCACACAGAAAAAGAAACATCATAAGATATCAGTAATACACGGAATGTAAACTTGGCTACACAGGAACTGAATTACAGAACAGAACAGGGTCTCAAATTTAGAAAACCAACTTATGCTTGCTTAAGGGGAAAGGTGAGTTGGGGTGCTGCATAAAACCAGAGATTGAAATGAGCACAGATAAAGTTCCTTAAGCCAAATATGGAATAGACAAGAGCTACTCCTTGCTCAACGAAATGGAATCAAAACCCCATATTAAACCCCTAAGAATGTACCTGACTAGTAAGTATCTTAAAACCTATGGATTGCTATGTCTCCAAAAGAGAATCAAGCGTGTGTACAGGGGAATAAACACAGCAGTGATAGGATTGGAGAGGTTCGGTGAGCAAATGAAGACCCTTTGAAGTTATATTGCATGGTACCCATTACACGAGTCTCAACTCTCCAGTTTTAAGGTATTCTTCCTTCAGCTAAAACATGCATGTGGAACCCAGAGTATGATCAACCATGTGAACGGGAGACGTGTTCAAATATGTCTCAGTTTTCCTCCCCTCGTACTCGGGTGCAACATTCCAGACGCTTTACTAACACTCTCCCGACTTGGAGAGTCAGTCCCTTTAACCTCCTGTTTGGCCCAGTTTGCAAATTCTGCGGAAGATGAACAGGAATAGCGAGAACCAATGAGAGGCTAGCTGGAGGTGTCTGGACGGGCAAATTTAACTCTCATTTCCCACCAGGAAGAGGAATTAACCAAAGGCTCAGCGTGCCGTGCCGGAACCAGATTAGGGCCTGAAGCCATCCTGCGGTGTTGCGGCCAGGTCACAAGAAAGCGAGTTGAAGAAAGGAGCTCAGGGGCACTGTAATTCACAAACCTGCAGAGTTATAAATGACAGCTATCGTCCAAAAATAGACTGAAGTAAGGCTGCCAAGAGGACTTGAAAGCGGGGCAGAATTGCAGGAAACGGATTTCAGGAGGTAGACTGGAATTGCATTGAAAGCATAGGAAAAGAGGCAGAACGTCCACAATGATGCACTTGGCCAAAAAGGGCGTATGCGTTTTTTCCTGAATATATTCAGGAAAAAACGCATACGCCCTTTTTGGCCAACCAAGCAAGCTTGCAAAGGAAATCTGCACTACAATGAAGTCTCACTTCCCCCCGGTCAAAAGGGCCATCTGAAAAAAGTGTAAAATCCAGAAAGGCAGGACAGGCCATGGAGAACTGGGAGCCTTGTTATGCTGATGGGCGGGATGTAAATTGCCAACAACCACTCGGGAGAAGTGTATGGTGTTTCCTGAAACATCTAAAAAACAAAGCAACAGAGCCTAGGGCACTTCCACTTATGGTCCTATAGCTTAGGGAAATTAAAATCAAAAAGACACAGCCACCCCAAAGTTTGGAACGGCTCTGTTTACAAGAACCTCGTTTACAGTACAAGTTCAACATCGCAGAAAGTGAAAAATGGATAAAGAAGTTGTGGTATTCACTTACAAAGCAATATCACTCAGCAATGAAATCTATGTCATCAGGCCCTTAGCATCGCAATGAGTGGATTCAGGTATGATGATTCTAACTGAAATAAGTCACACAGAAAAAGAAACATCATAAGATATCACTAATACACGGAATGTAATCTTGCCCACACAGGAACTGAATTACAGAACAGAACAGGGTCTCAAATTTAGAAAACCAACTTATGCTTGCTTAAGGGTAAAGGTGAGTTGGGGTGCTGCATAAAACCAGAGATTGAAATGAGCACAGATAAAGTTCCTTAAGCCAAATATGGAATAGACAAGAGCTACTCCTTGCTCAACGAAATGGACTCAACACCCCATATTAAACGCCTAAGAATGTACCTGACTAGTAAGTATCTTAAAACCTATGGATTGCTATGTCTCCGAAAGAGAATCAAGCATGTGTACAGGGGCATAAACACAGCAGTGATAGGATTGGAGAGGTTCGGTGAGCAAATGAAGACCCTTTGAAGTCATATTGCATGGTACCCATTCCACGGGTTTCAACTACCCAGGTTTAAGGTATTCTTCCTTCAGCTAAAACATGCATGTGGAACCCAAGTATGATCAACCATGTGAACGGGAGACGTGTTCAAATATGTCTCAGTTTTCCTCCCCTGGTACTCGGGTGCAACATTCCAGACGCTTTACTAACACTCTCCCCACTTGGAGAGTCAGCGCCTTTAACCTCCTGTTTGGCCCAGTTTGCAATTTCTGCGGAAGATGAACAGGAGTAGCGAGAATCAATGAGAGGCTAGCTGGAGGTGTCTGGATGGGCAAATTTAACTCTCATTTCCCATCAGGAAGAGGAATTAACCAAAGGCTCAGCGTGCCGTACCGGAACCAGATTAGAGCCTGAAGCCATCCTGCGGTGTTGCGGCCAGCTCAAAAGAAAGCGAGTTGAAGAAAGGAGCTCAGGGGCACTGTAATTCACAAACCTGCAGAGTTATAAATGACAGCTATCGTCCAAAAATAGACTGAAGTAAGGCTGCCAAGAGGACTTGAAAGCGGGGCAGAATTGCAGGAAACCGATTTCAGGAGGTAGACTGGAATTGCATTGAAAGCATAGGAAAAGAGGCAGAACGTCCACAATGATGCACTTGGCCAAAAAGGGTGTATGCGTTTTTTCCTGAATATATTCAGGAAAAAACGCATACGCCCTTTTTGGCCAACCAAGCAAGCTTGCAAAGGAAATCTGCACTACAATGAAGTCTCACTTCCCCCCGGTCAAAAGGGCCATCTGAAAAAAGTGTAAAATCCAGAAAGGCAGGACAGGCCATGGAGAACTGGGAGCCTTGTTATGCTGATGGGCGGGATGTAAATTGCCAACAACCACTCGGGAGAAGTGTATGGTGTTTCCTGAAACATCTAAAAAACAAAGCAACAGAACCTAGGGCACTTCCACTTATGGTCCTATAGCTTAGGGAAATTAAAATCAAAAAGACACAGCCACCCCAAAGTTTGGGACGCCTCTGTTTACAAGAACCTCGTTTACAGTACAAGTTCAACATTGCAGAAAGTGAAAAATGGATAAAGAAGTTGTGGTATTTACTTACAAAGCAATATCACTCAGCAATGAAATCTGTGTCATCAGGCCCTTAGCAGCACAATGAGTGGATTCAGGTATGATGATTCTAACTGAAGTAAGTCACACAGAAAAAGAAACATCATAAGATATCAGTAATACATGGAATGTAAACTTGGCTACACAGGAACTGAATTACAGAACAGAACAGGGTCTCAAATTTAGAAAACCAACTTATGCTTGCTTAACGGGAAAGGTGAGTTGGGGTGCTGCATAAAACCAGAGATTGAAATGAGCACAGATAAAGTTCCTTAAGTCAAATATGGAATAGACAAGAGCTACTCCTTGCTCAACGAAATGGACTCAACACCGCATATTAAACGCCTAAGAATGTACCTGACTAGTAAGTATCTTAAAAACCTATGGATTGCTATGTCTCCGAAAGAGAATCAAGCATGTGTACAGGGGCATAAAAGCAGCAGTGATAGGATTGGAGAGGTTCGGTGAGCAAATGAAGACCCTTTGAAGTCATATTGCATGGTACCCATTACACGGGTCTTAACTCTCCAGGTTTAAGGTATTCTTCCTTCAGCTAAAACATGCATGTGGAACCCAAGTATGGTCAACCATGTGAACGGGAGACGTGTTCAAATATGTCTCAGTTTTCCTCCCCTGGTACTCGGGTGCAACATTCCAGACGCTTTACTAACACTCTCCCCACTTGGAGAGTCAGCGCCTTTAACCTCCTGTTTGGCCCAGTTTGCAATTTCTGCGGAAGATGAACAGGAATAGCGAGAACCAATGAGAGGCTAGCTGGAGGTGTCTGGACGGGCAAATTTAACTCTCATTTCCCACCAGGAAGAGGAAATAACCAAAGGCTCAGCGTGCCGTACCAGAACCAGATTAGGGCCTGAAGCCATCCTGCGGTGTTGCGGCCAGCTCACAAGAAAGCGAGTTGAACAAAGGAGGTCAGGGGCACTGTAGTTCACAAACCTGCAGAGTTATAAATGACAGCTATCGTCCAAAAATAGACTGAAGTAAGGCTGCCAAGAGGACTTGAAAGCGGGGCAGAATTGCAGGAAACCGATTTCAGGAGGTAGACTGGAATTGCATTGAAAGCATAGGAAAAGAGGCAGAACGTCCACAATGATGCACTTGGCCAAAAAGGGCGTATGCGTTTTTTCCTGAATATATTCAGGAAAAAACGCATACGCCCTTTTTGGCCAACCAAGCAAGCTTGCAAAGGAAATCTGCACTACAATGAAGTCTCACATCCCCCAGGTCAAAAGAGCCATCTGAAAAAAGTGTAAAATCCAGAAAGGCAGGACAGGCCATGGAGAACTGGGAGCCTTGTTATGCTGATGGGCGGGATGTAAATTGCCAACAACCACTCGGGAGAAGTGTATGGTGTTTCCTGAAACATCTAAAAAACAAAGCAACAGAGCCTAGGGCACTTCCACTTATGGTCCTATAGCTTAGGGAAATTAAAATCAAAAAGACACAGCCACCCCAAAGTTTGGGACGCCTCCGTTTACAAGAACCTCGTTTACCGTACAAGTTCAATATCACAGAAAGTGAAAAATGGATAAAGAACTTGTGGTACTTACGTACAATGCAGTATCACTCAGCAATGAAATCTATGTCATCAGGCCCGTAGCAGCATAATGAGTGGATTCAGGTACAATGATTCTAACTGAAATAAGTCACACAGAAAAAGAAACATCATAAGATATCACTAATACACGGAATGTAAACTTGGCTACACAGGAACTGCATTCCAAAACAGAACAGTGTCTCAAATTTAGAAAACCAACTTATGCTTGCTTAAGGGGAAAGGTGAGTTGGGGTGCTGCATAAAACCAGAGATTGAAATGAGCACAGATAAAGTTCCTTAAGTCAAATATGGAATAGACAAGAGCTACTCCTTGCTCAACGAAATGGACTCAACACCGCATATTAAACGCCTAAGAATGTACCTGACTAGTAAGTATCTTAAAAACCTATGGATTGCTATGTCTCCGAAAGAGAATCAAGCATCTGTACAGGGGCATAAACGCAGCAGTGATAGGATTGGAGAGGTTCGGTGAGCAAATGAAGACCCTTTGAAGTCATATTGCATGGTACCCATTACACGGGTCTCAACTCTCCAGGTTTAAGGTATTCTTCCTTCAGCTAAAACATGCATGTGGAACCCAAGTATGATCAACCATGTGAACGGGAGACGTGTTCAAATATGTCTCAGTTTTCCTCCCCTGGTACTCGGGTGCAACATTCCAGACGCTTTACTAACACTCTCCCCACTTGGAGAGTCAGCGCCTTTAACCTCCTGTTTGGCCCAGTTTGCAATTTCTGCGGAAGATGAACAGGAATAGCGAGAACCAATGAGAGACTAGCTGGAGGTGTCTGGACGGGCAAATTTAACTCTCATTTCCCACCAGGAAAAGGAAATAACCAAAGGCTCAGCGTGCCGTGCCGGAACCAGATTAGGGCCTGAAGCCATCCTGTGGTGTTGCGACCAGGACACAAGAAAGCAAGTTGAAGAAAGGAGCTCAGGGGCATTGTAATGCACAAACCTGCAGAGTTATAAATGACAGCTATCGTCCAAAAATAGACTGAAGTAAGGCTGCCAAGAGGACTTGAAAGCGGGGCAGAATTGCAGGAAACCGATTTCAGGAGGTAGACTGGAATTGCATTGAAAGCATAGGAAAAGAGGCAGAACGTCCACAATGATGCACTTGGCCAAAAAGGGCGTATGCGTTTTTTCCTGAATATATTCAGGAAAAAACGCATACGCCCTTTTTGGCCAACCAAGCAAGCTTGCAAAGGAAATCTGCACTACAATGAAGTCTCACTTCCCCCCGGTCAAAAGGGCCATCTGAAAAACGTGTAAAATCCAGAAAGGCAGGACAGGCCATGGAGAACTGGGAGCCTTGTTATGCTGATGGGCGGGATGTAAATTGCCAACAACCACTCGGGAGAAGTGTATGGTGTTTCCTGAAACATCTAAAAAACAAAGCAACAGAACCTAGGGCACTTCCACTTATGGTTCTATAGCTTAGGGAAATTAAAATCAAAAAGACACAGCCACCCCAAAGTTTGGAACGGCTCCGTTTACAAGAACCTCGTTTACAGTACAAGTTCAACATCGCAGAAAGTGAAAAATGGATAAAGAAGTTGTGGTATTTACTTACAAAGCAATATCACTCAGCAATGAAATCTGTGTCATCAGGTCCTTAGCAGCACAATGAGTGGATTCAGGTATGATGATTCTAACTGAAGTAAGTCACACAGAAAAAGAAACATCATAAGATATCAGTAATACACGGAATGTAAACTTGGCTACACAGGAACTGAATTACAGAACAGAACAGGGTCTCAAATTTAGAAAACCAACTTATGCTTGCTTAAGGGGAAAGGTGAGTTGGGGTGCTGCATAAAACCAGAGATTGAAATGAGCACAGATAAAGTTCCTTAAGTCAAATATGGAATAGACAAGAGCTACTCCTTGCTCAACGAAATGGACTCAACACCGCATATTAAACGCCTAAGAATGTACCTGACTAGTAAGTATCTTAAAACCTATGGATTGCTATGTCTCCGAAAGAGAATCAAGCATGTGTACAGGGGCATAAACGCAGCAGTGATAGGATTGGAGAGGTTCGGTGAGCAAATGAAGACCCTTTGAAGTCATATTGCATGGTACCCATTACACGGGTCTCAACTCTCCAGGTTTAAGGTATTCTTCCTTCAGCTAAAACATGCATGTGGAACCCAAGTATGATCAACCATGTGAACGGGAGACGTGTTCAAATATGTCTCAGTTTTCCTCCCCTGGTACTCGGGTGCAACATTCCAGACGCTTTACTAACACTCTCCCCACTTGGAGAGTCAGCGCCTTTAACCTCCTGTTTGGCCCAGTTTGCAATTTCTGCGGAAGATGAACAGGAATAGCGAGAACCAATGAGAGACTAGCTGGAGGTGTCTGGACGGGCAAATTTAACTCTCATTTCCCACCAGGAAGAGGAAATAACCAAAGGCTCAGCGTGCCGTGCCGGAACCAGATTAGGGCCTGAAGCCATCCTGCGGTGTTGCGGCCAGGTCAAAAGAAAGCAAGTTGAAGAAAGGAGCTCAGGGGCACTGTAATTCACAAACCTGCAGAGTTATAAATGACAGCTATCGTCCAAAAATAGACTGAAGTAAGGCTGCCAAGAGGACTTGAAAGCGGGGCAGCATTGCAGGAAACCGATTTCAGGAGGTAGACTGGAATTGCATTGAAAGCATAGGAAAAGAAGCAGAACGTCCACAATGATGCACTTGGCCAAAAAGGGCGTATGCGTTTTTTCCTGAATATATTCAGGAAAAAACGCATACGCCCTTTTTGGCCAACCAAGCAAGCTTGCAAAGGAAATCTGCACTACAATGAAGTCTCACTTCCCCCCGGTCAAAAGGGCCATCTGAAAAAAGTGTAAAATCCAGAAAAGCAGGACAGGTCATGGAGAACTGGGAGCCTTGTTATGCTGATGGGCGGGATGTAAATTGCCAACAGACACTTGGGAGAAGTGTATGGTGTTTCCTGAAACATCTAAAAAACAAAGCAACAGAACCTAGGGCACTTCCACTTATGGTCCTATAGCTTAGGGAAATTAAAATCAAAAAGACACAGCCACCCCAAAGTTTGGAACGGCTCCGTTTACAAAAACCTCATTTACAGTACAAGTTCAACATCGCAGAAAGTGAAAAATGGATAAAGAAGTTGTGGTATTTACTTACAAAGCAATATCACTCAGCAATGAAATCTGTGTCATCAGGCCCTTAGCAGCACAATGAGTGGATTCAGGTATGATGATTCTAACTGAAATAAGTCACACAGAAAAAGAAACATCATAAGATATCAGTAATACACGGAATGTAAACTTGGCTACACAGGAACTGAATTACAGAACAGAACAGGGTCTCAAATTTAGAAAACCAACTTATGCTTGCTTAAGGGGAAAGGTGAGTTGGGGTGCTGCATAAAACCAGAGATTGAAATGAGCACAGATAAAGTTCCTTAAGTCAAATATGGAATAGACAAGAGCTACTCCTTGCTCAACGAAATGGACTCAACACCGCATATTAAACGCCTAAGAATGTACCTGACTAGTAAGTATCTTAAAACCTATGGATTGCTATGTCTCCGAAAGAGAATCAAGCATGTGTACAGGGGCATAAACGCAGCAGTGATAGGATTGGAGAGGTTCGGTGAGCAAATGAAGACCCTTTGAAGTCATATTGCATGGTACCCATTACACGGGTCTCAACTCTCCAGGTTTAAGGTATTCTTCCTTCAGCTAAAACATGCATGTGGAACCCAAGTATGATCAACCATGTGAACGGGAGACGTGTTCAAATATGTCTCAGTTTTCCTCCCCTGGTACTCGGGTGCAACATTCCAGACGCTTTACTAACACTCTCCCGACTTGGAGAGTCAGTCCCTTTAACCTCCTGTTTGGCCCAGTTTGCAATTTCTGCGGAAGATGAACAGGAATAGCGAGAACCAATGAGAGACTAGCTGGAGGTGTCTGAACGGGCAAATTTAACTCTCATTTCCCACCAGGAAGAGGAATTAACCAAAGGCTCAGCATGCCGGGCTGGAACCATATTAGGGCCTGAAGCCATCCTGCGGTGTTGCGGCCAGGTCACAAGAAAGTGAGTTGAAGAAAGGAGCTCAGGGGCACTGTAATTCACAAACCTGCAGAGTTATAAATGACAGCTATCGTCCAAAAATAGACTGAAGTAAGGCTGCCAAGAGGACTTGAAAGCGGGGCAGAATTGCAGGAAACCGATTTCAGGAGGTAGACTGGAATTGCATTGAAAGCATAGGAAAAGAGGCAGAACGTCCACAATGATGCACTTGGCCAAAAAGGGCGTATGCGTTTTTTCCTGAATATATTCAGGAAAAAACGCATACGCCCTTTTTGGCCAACCAAGCAAGCTTGCAAAGGAAATCTGCACTACAATGAAGTCTCACTTCCCCCCGGTCAAAAGGGCCATCTGAAAAAAGTGTAAAATCCAGAAAGGCAGGACAGGCCATGGAGAACTGGGAGCCTTGTTATGCTGATGGGCGGGATGTAAATTGCCAACAGACACTCGGGAGAAGTGTATGGTGTTTCCTGAAACATCTAAAAAACAAAGCAACAGAGCCTAGGGCACTGCCACTTATGGTCCTATAGCTTAGGGAAATTAAAATCAAAAAGACACAGCCACCCCAAAGTTTGGGACGACTCTGTTTACAAGAACCTCGTTTACAGTACAAGTTCAACATCGCAGAAAGTGAAAAATGGATAAAGAAGTTGTGGTATTTACTTACAAAGCAATATCACTCAGCAATGAAATCTATGTCATCAGGCCCTTAGCATCACAATGAGTGGATTCAGGTATGATGATTCTAACTGAAATAAGTCACACAGAAAAAGAAACATCATAAGATATCAGTAATACACGGAATGTAAACTTGGCTACACAGGAACTGAATTACAGAACAGAACAGGGTCTCAAATTTAGAAAACCAACTTATGCTTGCTTAAGGGTAAAGGTGAGTTGGGGTGCTGCATAAAACCAGAGATTGAAATGAGCACAGATAAAGTTCCTTAAGTCAAATATGGAATAGACAAGAGCTACTCCTTGCTCAACGAAATGGACTCAACACCGCATATTAAACGCCTAAGGATGTACCTGACTAGTAAGTATCGGAAAACCTATGGATTGCTATGTCTCCGAAAGAGAATCAAGCATGTGTAAAGGGGCATAAACGCAGCAGTGATAGGATTGGAGAGGTTCGGTGAGCAAATGAAGACCCTTTGAAGTCATATTGCATGGTACCCATTCCACGGGTTTCAACTACCCAGGTTTTAGGTATTCTTCCTTCAGCTAAAACATGCATGTGGAACCCAAGTATGATCAACCATGTGAACGGGAGACGTGTTCAAATATGTCTCAGTTTTCCTCCCCTGGTACTCGGGTGCAACATTCCAGACGCTTTACTAACACTCTCCCCACTTGGAGAGTCAGCGCCTTTAACCTCCTGTTTGGCCCAGTTTGCAATTTCTGCGGAAGATGAACAGGAATAGCGAGAACCAATGAGAGGCTAGCTGGAGGTGTCTGGACGGGCAAATTTAACTCTCATTTCCCACCAGGAAGAGGAAATAACCAAAGGCTCAGCGTGCCGTACCAGAACCAGATTAGGGCCTGAAGCCACCCTGCGGTGTTGCGGCCAGCTCAAAAGAAAGCGAATTGAAGAAAGGAGCTCAGGGGCACTGTAATTCACAAACCTGCAGAGTTATAAATGACAGCTATCGTCCAAAAATAGACTGAAGTAAGGCTGCCAAGAGGACTTGAAAGCGGGGCAGAATTGCAGGAAACCGATTTCAGGAGGTAGACTGGAATTGCATTGAAAGCATAGGAAAAAGGCAGAACGTCCACAATGATGCACTTGGCCAAAAAGGGCGTATGCGTTTTTTCCTGAATATATTCAGGAAAAAACGCATACGCCCTTTTTGGCCAACCAAGCAAGTTTGCAAAGAAAATCTGCACTACAATGAAGTCTCACTTCCCCCCGGTCAAAAGGGCCATCTGAAAAAAGTGTAAAATCCAGAAAGGCAAGACAGGCCATGGAGAACTGGGAGCCTTGTTATGCTGATGGGCGGGATGTAAATTGCCAACAACCACTCGGGAGAAGTGTATGGTGTTTCCTGAAACATGTAAAAAACAAAGCAACAGAACCTAGGGCACTTCCACTTATGGTCCTATAGCTTAGGGAAATTAAAATCAAAAAGACACAGCCATCCCAAAGTTTGGAACGGCTCTGTTTACAAGAACCTCGTTTACAGTACAAGTTCAACATCACAGAAAGTGAAAAATGGATAAAGAACTTGTGGTATTTACTTACAAAGCAATATCACTCAGCAAAGAAATCTGTGTCATCAGGCCCTTAGCAGCACAATGAGTGGATTCAGGTACGATGATTCTAACTGAAATAAGTCACACAGAAAAAGAAACATCATAAGATATCACTAATACACGGAATGTAAACTTGGCTACACAGGAACTGAATTCCAAAACAGAACAGTGTCTCAAATTTAGAAAACCAACTTATGCTTGCTTAAGGGGAAAGGTGAGTTGGGGTGCTGCATAAAACCAGAGATTGAAATGAGCACAGATAAAGTTCCTTAAGCCAAATATGGAATAGACAAGAGCTGCTCCTTGCTCAACGAAATGGACTCAACACCCTATATTAAACGCCTAAGAATGTACCTGACTAGTAAGTATCTTAAAACCTATGGATTTCTATGTCTCCAAAAGAGAATCATGCGTGTGTACAGGGGCATAAACGCAGCAGTGATAGGATTGGAGAGGTTCGGTGAGCAAATGAAGACCCTTTGAAATCATATTGCATGGTACCCATTTCACGGGTCTCAACTCTCCAGGTTTAAGGTATTCTTCCTTCAGCTAAAACATGCATGTGGAACCCAAGTATGATCAACCATGTGAACGGGAGACGTGTTCAAATATGTCTCAGTTTTCCTCCCCTGGTACTCGGGTGCAACATTCCAGACGCTTTACTTACACTCTCCCCACTTGGAGAGTCAGCGCCTTTAACCTCTTGTTTGGCCCAGTTTGCAATTTCTGCGGAAGATGAACAGGAATAGCGAGAACCAATGAGAGGCTAGCTGGAGGTGTCTGGACGGGCAAATTTAACTCTCATTTCCCACCAGGAAAAGGAAATAACCAAAGGCTCAGCGTGCCGTACCGGAACCAGATTAGGGCCTGAAGATATCCTGCAGTGTTGCGGCCAGGTCACAAGAAAGCGAGTTGAAGAAAGGAGCTCAGGGGCACTGTAATTCACAAACCTGCAGAGTTATAAATGACAGCTATCGTCCAAAAATAGACTGAAGTAAGGCTGCCAAGAGGACTTGAAAGCGGGGCAGAATTGCAGGAAACCGATTTCAGGAGGTAGACTGGAATTGCACTGAAAGCATAGGAAAAGAGGCAGAACGTCCACAATGATGCACTTGGCCAAAAAGGGCGTATGCGTTTTTTCCTGAATATATTCAGGAAAAAACGCATACGCCCTTTTTGGCCAACCAAGCAAGTTTGCAAAGAAAATCTGCACTACAATGAAGTCTCACTTCCCCCCGGTCAAAAGGGCCATCTGAAAAAAGTGTAAAATCCAGAAAGGCAAGACAGGCCATGGAGAACTGGGAGCCTTGTTATGCTGATGGGCGGGATGTAAATTGCCAACAACCACTCGGGAGAAGTGTATGGTGTTTCCTGAAACATGTAAAAAACAAAGCAACAGAACCTAGGGCACTTCCACTTATGGTCCTATAGCTTAGGGAAATTAAAATCAAAAAGACACAGCCATCCCAAAGTTTGGAACGGCTCTGTTTACAAGAACCTCGTTTACAGTACAAGTTCAACATCGCAGAAAGTGAAAAATGGATAAAGAACTTGTGGTATTTACTTACAAAGCAATATCACTCAGCAAAGAAATCTGTGTCATCAGGCCCTTAGCAGCACAATGAGTGGATTCAGGTACGATGATTCTAACTGAAATAAGTCACACAGAAAAAGAAACATCATAAGATATCACTAATACACGGAATGTAAACTTGGCTACACAGGAACTGAATTCCAAAACAGAACAGTGTCTCAAATTTAGAAAACCAACTTATGCTTGCTTAAGGGGAAAGGTGAGTTGGGGTGCTGCATAAAACCAGAGATTGAAATGAGCACAGATAAAGTTCCTTAAGCCAAATATGGAATAGACAAGAGCTGCTCCTTGCTCAACGAAATGGACTCAACACCCTATATTAAACGCCTAAGAATGTACCTGACTAGTAAGTATCTTAAAACCTATGGATTTCTATGTCTCCAAAAGAGAATCATGCATGTGTACAGGGGCATAAACGCAGCAGTGATAGGATTGGAGAGGTTCGGTGAGCAAATGAAGACCCTTTGAAATCATATTGCATGGTACCCATTTCACGGGTCTCAACTCTCCAGGTTTAAGGTATTCTTCCTTCAGCTAAAACATGCATGTGGAACCCAAGTATGATCAACCATGTGAACGGGAGACGTGTTCAAATATGTCTCAGTTTTCCTCCCCTGGTACTCGGGTGCAACATTCCAGACGCTTTACTAACACTCTCCCCACTTGGAGAGTCAGCGCCTTTAACCTCCTGTTTGGCCCAGTTTGCAATTTCTGCGGAAGATGAACAGGAATAGCGAGAACCAATGAGAGACTAGCTGGAGGTGTCTGGACGGGCAAATTTAACTCTCATTTCCCACCAGGAAAAGGAAATAACCAAAGGCTCAGTGTGCCGTGCCGGAACCAGATTAGGGCCTGAAGCAATCCTGCGGGGTTGCGGCCAGGTCACAAGAAAGCGAGTTGAAGAAAGGAGCTCAGGGGCACTGTAATTCACAAACCTGCAGAGTTATAAATGACAGCTATCGTCCAAAAATAGACTGAAGTAAGGCTGCCAAGAGGACTTGAAAGCGGGGCAGAATTGCAGGAAACCGATTTCAGGAGGTAGACTGGAATTGCATTGAAAGCATAGGAAAAGAGGCAGAACGTCCACAATGATGCACTTGGCCAAAAAGGGCGTATGCGTTTTTTCCTGAATATATTCAGGAAAAAACGCATACGCCCTTTTTGGCCAACCAAGCAAGCTTGCAAAGGAAATCTGCACTACAATGAAGTCTCACTTCCCCCCGGTCAAAAGGGCCATCTGAAAAAAGTGTAAAATCCAGAAAGGCAAGACAGGCCATGGAGAACTGGGAGCCTTGTTATGCTGATGGGCGGGATGTAAATTGCCAACAACCACTCGGGAGAAGTGTATGGTGTTTCCTGAAACATGTAAAAAACAAAGCAACAGAACCTAGGGCACTTCCACTTATGGTCCTATAGCTTAGGGAAATTAAAATCAAAAAGACACAGCCATCCCAAAGTTTGGAACGGCTCCGTTTACAAGAACCTCGTTTACAGTACAAGTTCAACATCGCAGAAAGTGAAAAATGGATAAAGAACTTGTGGTATTTACTTACAAAGCAATATCACTCAGCAAAGAAATCTGTGTCATCAGGCCCTTAGCAGCACAATGAGTGGATTCAGGTACGATGATTCTAACTGAAATAAGTCACACAGAAAAAGAAACATCATAAGATATCACTAATACACGGAATGTAAACTTGGCTACACAGGAACTGAATTCCAAAACAGAACAGTGTCTCAAATTTAGAAAACCAACTTATGCTTGCTTAAGGGGAAAGGTGAGTTGGGGTGCTGCATAAAACCAGAGATTGAAATGAGCACAGATAAAGTTCCTTAAGTCAAATATGGAATAGACAAGAGCTGCTCCTTGCTCAACGAAATGGAATCAACACCCTATATTAAACGCCTAAGAATGTACCTGACTAGTAAGTATCTTAAAACCTATGGATTTCTATGTCTCCAAAAGAGAATCATGCGTGTGTACAGGGGCATAAACGCAGCAGTGATAGGATTGGAGAGGTTCGGTGAGCAAATGAAGACACTTTGAAATCATATTGCATGGTACCCATTTCACGGGTCTCAACTCTCCAGGTTTAAGGTATTCTTCCTTCAGCTAAAACATGCATGTGGAACCCAAGCATGATCAACCATGTGAACGGGAGACGTGTTCAAATATGTCTCAGTTTTCCTCCCCTGGTACTCGGGTGCAACATTCCAGACGCTTTACTTACACTCTCCCCACTTGGAGAGTCAGCGCCTTTAACCTCTTGTTTGGCCCAGTTTGCAATTTCTGCGGAAGATGAACAGGAATAGCGAGAACCAATGACAGGCTAGCTGGAGGTGTCTGGACGGGCAAATTTAACTCTCATTTCCCACCAGGAAGAGGAAATAACCAAAGGCTCAGCGTGCCGTACCGGAACCAGATTAGGGCCTGAAGATATCCTGCAGTGTTGCGGCCAGGTCACAAGAAAGCGAGTTGAAGAAAGGAGCTCAGGGGCACTGTAATTCACAAACCTGCAGAGTTATAAATGACAGCTATCGTCCAAAAATAGACTGAAGTAAGGCTGCCAAGAGGACTTGAAAGCGGGGCAGAATTGCAGGAAACCGATTTCAGGAGGTAGACTGGAATTGCACTGAAAGCATAGGAAAAGAGGCAGAACGTCCACAATGATGCACTTGGCCAAAAAGGGCGTATGCGTTTTTTCCTGAATATATTCAGGAAAAAACGCATACGCCCTTTTTGGCCAACCAAGCAAGCTTGCAAACGAAATCTGCACTACAATGAAGTCTCACTTCCCCCCCGGTCAAAAGGGCCATCTGAAAAAAGTGTAAAATCCAGAAAGGCAGGACAGGCCATGGAGAACTGGGAGCCTTGTTATGCTGATGGGCGGGATGTAAATTGCCAACAACCACTCAGGAGAAGTGTATGGTGTTTCCTGAAACATCTAAAAAACAAAGCAACAGAACCTAGGGCACTTCCACTTATGGTCCTATAGCTTAGGGAAATTAAAATCAAAAAGACACAGCCACCCCAAAGTTTGGAACGGCTCTGTTTACAAGAACCTCGTTTACAGTACAAGTTCAACATCGCAGAAAGTGAAAAATGGATAAAGAAGTTGTGGTATTTACTTACAAAGCAATATCACTCAGCAATGAAATCTATGTCATCAAGCCCTTAGCAGCACAATGAGTGGATTCAGGTATGATGATTCTAACTGAAATAAGTCACACAGAAAAAGAAACATCATAAGATATCACTAATACACGGAATGTAAACTTGGCTACACAGGAACTGAATTCCAAAACAGAACAGGGTCTCAAATTTAGAAAACCAACTTATGCTTGCTTAAGTGTAAGGGTGAGTTGGGGTGCTGCATAAAACCAGAGATTGAAATGAGCACAGATAAAGTTCCTTAAGTCAAATATGGAATAGACAAGAGCTACTCCTTGCTCAACGAAATGGACTCAACACCGCATATTAAACGCCTAAGAATGTACCTGACTAGTAAGTATCTTAAAACCTATGGATTGCTATGTCTCCGAAAGAGAATCAAGCATGTGTACAGGGGCATAAACGCAGCAGTGATAGCATTGGAGAGGTTCGGTGAGCAAATGAAGACCCTTTGAAGTCATATTGCATGGTACCCATTCCACGGGTTTCAACTACCCAGGTTTAAGGTATTCTTCCTTCAGCTAAAACATGCATGTGGAACCTAGAGTATGATCAACTATGTGATCGGGAGACGTGTTCAAATATGTCTCAGTTTTCCTCCCCTGGTACTCGGGTACAACATTCCAGACGCTTTACTAACACTCTCCCCACTTGGAGAGTCAGTCCCTTTAACCTCCTGTTTGGCCCAGTTTGCAATTTCTGCGGAAGATGAACAGGAATAGCGAGAACCAATGAGAGGCTAGCTGGAGGTGTCTGGACGGGCAAATTTAACTCTCATTTCCCACCAGAAAGAGGAATTAACCAAAGGCTCAGCATGCCGTGCCGGAACAAGATTAGGGCCTGAAGCCATCCTGCGGTGTTGCGGCCAGCTCAAAAGAAAGCGAGTTGAAGAAAGGAGCTCAGGGGCACTGTAATTCACAAACCTGCAGAGTTATAAATGACAGCTATCGTCCAAAAATAGACTGAAGTAAGGCTGCCAAGAGGACTTGAAAGCGGGGCAGAATTGCAGGAAACCGATTTCAGGAGGTAGACTGGAATTGCATTGAAAGCATAGGAAAAGAGGCAGAACGTCCACAATGATGCACTTGGCCAAAAAGGGCGTATGCGTTTTTTCCTGAATATATTCAGGAAAAAACGCATACGCCCTTTTTGGCCAACCAAGCAAGCTTGCAAAGGAAATCTGCACTACAATGAAGTCTCACTTTCCCCCGGTCAAAAGGGCCATCTGAAAAAAGTGTAAAATCCAGAAAGGCAGGACAGGCCATGGAGAACTGGGAGCCTTGTTATGCTGATGGGTGGGATGTAAATTGCCAACAGACACTCGGGAGAAGTGTATGGTGTTTCCTGAAACATCTAAAAAACAAAGCAACAGAACCTAGGGCACTGCCACTTATGGTCCTATAGCTTAGGGAAATTAAAATCAAAAAGACACAGCCACCCCAAAGTTTGGGACGCCTCTGTTTACAAGAACCTCGTTTACAGTACAAGTTCAACATCGCAGAAAGTGAAAAATGGATAAAGAAGTTGTGGTATTTACTTACAAAGAAATATCACTCAGAAATGAAAGCTATGTCATCAGGCCCTTAGCATCACAATGAGTGGATTCAGGTATGATGATTCTAACTGAAATAAGTCACACAGAAAAAGAAACATCATAAGATATCAGTAATACACGGAATGTAAACTTGGCTACACAGGAACTGAATTACAGAACAGAACAGGGTCTCAAATTTAGAAAACCAACTTATGCTTGCTTAAGGGTAAAGGTGAGTTGGGGTGCTGCATAAAACCAGAGATTGAAATGAGCACAGATAAAGTTCCTTAAGTCAAATATGGAATAGACAAGAGCTACTCCTTGCTCAACGAAATGGACTCAACACCCCATATTAAACGCCTAAGAATGTACCTGACTAGTAAGTATCTTAAAACCTATGGATTGCTATGTCTCCGAAAGAGAATCAAGCATGTGTACAGGGGCATAAACGCAGCAGTGATAGGATTGGAGAGGTTCGGTGAGCAAATGAAGACACTTTGAAGTCATATTGCATGGTACCCATTCCACGGGTTTCAACTACCCAGGTTTAAGGTATTCTTCCTTCAGCTAAAACATGCATGTGGAACCTAGAGTATGATCAACCATGTGATCGGGAGACGTGTTCAAATATGTCTCAGTTTTCCTCCCCTGGTACTCGGGTGCAACATTCCAGACGCTTTACTAACACTCTCCCCACTTGGAGAGTCAGCGCCTTTAACCTCCTGTTTGGCCCAGTTTGCAATTTCTGCGGAAGATGAACAGGAATAGCGAGAACCAATGAGAGACTAGCTGGAGGTGTCTGGACGGGCAAATTTAACTCTCATTTCCCACCAGGAAGAGGAAATAACCAAAGGCTCAGCGTGCCGTGCCGGAACCAGATTAGGGCCTGAAGCCATCCTGCGGTGTTGCGGCCAGGTCACAAGAAAGCGAGTTGAAGAAAGGAGCTCAGGGGCACTGTAATTCACAAACCTGCAGAGTTATAAATGACAGCTATCGTCCAAAAATAGACTGAAGTAAGGCTGCCAAGAGGACTTGAAAGCGGGGCAGAATTGCAGGAAACCGATTTCAGGAGGTAGACTGGAATTGCATTGAAAGCATAGGAAAAGAGGCAGAACGTCCACAATGATGCACTTGGCCAAAAAGGGCGTATGCGTTTTTTCCTGAATATATTCAGGAAAAAACGCATACGCCCTTTTTGGCCAACCAAGCAAGCTTGCAAAGGAAATCTGCACTACAATGAAGTCTCACTTCCCCCCGGTCAAAAGGGCCATCTGAAAAAAGTGTAAAATCCAGAAAGACAAGACAGGCCATGGAGAACTGGGAGCCTTGTTATGCTGATGGGCGGGATGTAAATTGCCAACAGACACTCGGGAGATGTGTATGGTGTTTCCTGAAACATGTAAAAAACAAAGCAACAGAACCTAGGGCACTTCCACTTATGGTCCTATAGCTTAGGGAAATTAAAATGAAAAAGACACAGCCACCCCAAAGTTTGGAACGGCTCTGTTTACAAGAACCTCGTTTACAGTACAAGTTCAACATCGCAGAAAGTGAAAAATGGATAAAGAAGTTGTGGTATTTACTTACAAAGCAATATCACTCAGCAATGAAATCTGTGTCATCAGGCCCTTAGCAGCACAATGAGTGGATTCAGGTATGATGATTCTAACTGAAGTAAGTCACACAGAAACAGAAACATCATAAGATATCAGTAATACACAGAATGTAAACTTGGCTACACAGGAACTGAATTACAGAACAGAACAGGGTCTCAAATTTAGAAAAACAACTTATGCTTGCTTAAGGGTAAAGGTGAGTTGGGGTGCTGCATAAAACCAGAGATTGAAATGAGCACAGATAAAGTTCCTTAAGCCAAATATGGAATAGACAAGAGCTACTCCTTGCTCAACGAAATGGACTCAAAACCGCATATTAAACCCCTAAGAATGTACCTGACTAGTAAGTATCTTAAAACCTATGGATTGCTATGTCTCCAAAAGAGAATCAAGCGTGTGTACAGGGGAATAAACGCAGCAGTGATAGGATTGGAGAGGTTCGGTGAGCAAATGAAGACCCTTTGAAGTCATATTGCATGGTACCCATTACACGGGTCTCAACTCTCCAGGTTTAAGGTATTCTTCCTTCAGCTAAAACATGCATGTGGAACCCCGCGTATGATCAACCGTGTGAACGGGAGACGTGTTCAAATATGTCTCAGTTTTCCTCCCCTGGTACTCGGGTGCAACATTCCAGACCCTTTACTAACACTCTCCCGACTTGGAGAGTCAGCGCCTTTAACCTCCTGTTTGGCCCAGTTTGCAATTTCTGCGGAAGATGAACAGGAATAGGGAGAACCAATGAGAGACTAGCTGGAGGTGTCTGGACGGGCAAATTTAACTCTCATTTCCCACCAGGAAGTGGAAATAACCAAAGGCTCAGCGTGCCGTGCCGGAACCAGATTAGGGCCTGAAGCCATCCTGCGGTGTTGCGGCCAGGTCACAAGAAAGCGAGTTGAAGAAAGGAGCTCAGGGGCACTGTAATTCACAAACCTGCATAGTTATAAATGACAGCTATCGTCCAAAAATATACTGAAGTAAGGCTGCCAAGAGGACTTGAAAGCGGGGCAGAATTGCAGGATACCGATTTCAGGAGGTAGACTGGAATTGCATTGAAAGCATAGGAAAAGAGGCAGAACGTCCACAATGATGCACTGTGCCAAAAGGGCGTATGCGTTTTTTCCTGAATATATTCAGGAAAAAACGCATACGCCCTTTTTGGCCAACCAAGCAAGCTTGCAAAGGAAATCTGCACTACAATGAAGTCTCACTTCCCCCCGGTCAAAAGAGCCATCTGAAAAAAGTGTAAAACCCAGAAAGGCAGGACAGGCCATGGAGAACTGGGAGCCTTGTTATGCTGATGGGCGGGATGTAAATTGCCAACAGACACTCGGGAGATGTGTATGGTGTTTCCTGAAACATCTAAAAAACAAAGCAACAGAGCCTAGGGCACTTCCACTTATGGTCCTATAGCTTAGGGAAATTAATATCAAAAAGACACAGCAACCCCAAAATTTGGGATGGCTCTTTTTACAGAAATCTCTTCTACGGCACAAGTTAAATATCCCAGAGAGCAAATAATGGATAAAGAAGTTGCGGTACTTATGTACAACAGAATACCACTCAGCAATGAAATCTATGTCACCAGGCCCGTACCAGCATAATGAGTGCATTGAGGCACGATGATTCTAAGTGAAATAAGTCACACAGAAAAAGAAACATCATAAGGTATCACTAATACACGGAATGTGAACTTGGCTACACATGAACTGAATTACAAAACAGAACAGGGTCTCAAGTTTAGAAAACCAACTTATGCCTGCTTAAGGGGGAAGGTGAGTTGGGGTGCTGCATAAAAGCAGAGTTTGAAATTAGCACAAATACCGTTCCATAAGCCAAATATGTAATAGACAAGAGCTACCCCTTGCTCAACGAAATGGATTCAACAATGAGGTATCACCTCACACCTGGTAGAATAGGCATCATTGAAAATCTACAAACAAAAAATGCTGGAAATGGTGTGGAGAAAAGGAACCCTCTTCCACTATTGTTGGGAATATAAATTGATACAGTCATTATGGAGAACAATATGGAATTTCTTAAGAAACTAACAATAGAATTACCATATGATACAGCAATCCCAGTACTGGACATATACCCAGACAAAACCATAAATCAAAAAGAGTCATTCACCGCAATGTTCATTGCATCACTATTTACAATATCGAGGTAATGGAAGCAACCTAAATGCCCACAGACAGACGAATGCATAAAGCTGTGGTACATATATAAAATGGAATATTACTAAGCCATGAAAAGGAATGAAATTGGGTCATTTGTAGAGACGTCGATGGATCTAGAGACTGTCATACAGAGTGAAGTAAGTCAGAAAGAGAAAAACAAATCTTGTATATTCATGCATATATGTGGAACCTAGAAAAACTGTACAGATTAACCATTTTGCAAGGCATAAATAGAGCAACAGATGTAGACAACAAACGTATGGACAACAAGGGGGGAAAGCTGTTGGGGGGGTGGTGGTGGGAGGAGTTGAGAGACTGGGATTGGCATGTATACATTTATATGTATAAAATAGATAACCAATAAGAACCTGCTGTATAAAAATATAAAATAAAATTCAAAATTAAAAAGAAGTAAAATTTAAAAAATAAAACAGAAAAAACAATTATTCCCTGCACATACATGTATTTATATGAATAAATTATTTCCATGCTTATATCTGTAAATACAAAAAAGAGGAATAAAATCTACCTTGAACCAAAAACGAAAAAGAGAAAAAAAACACAGAACCCACCAGTTACACAGAGGAAAACCGTATCAGGGCACTTGCTCCAGTTGTAAACAATTCTGAAGTTGGTCAGTGGTGGGGAATCGTCTCCCATTCAGCCAGCAGCCCCCACGCAACAAGCGTCCTCATTGCAAAGCTGGGGCACCGTGCCGAGGCATCTGTGAGTAAACGTGAGCTGAGCCCCAGGCCAGTTGCTGCTGAACTATTCCCACCCGTCCCAGGTAAAACACCTGAATATATACAAGGACTTGAAAGCCTAGAGGAAGGGCCATAGAGCCACACGAGTGACAGCATGCCGGCCGACTTGGTGCCTGCAGGCCAGCCAGGATGGTCCTGGCCCTGGGTGCTCTTCTGGAAGATTTCCATTTCCCTGCCTGAGATACCCGTCCTGTCCCTGCCCCCACTGCTTTTTTCCTTCCTCACCTCTGCCCAGGGAGAAATTCCAGCAGCAGGTATGGGTGACACATCCTCTTCTTTAGCAGGTGGCAGCCTGGCAACTGCTGCAGAAAGTCCAGCAGAGCCCCACTCACACTGGGCCACCCACAAAGCCGTGGCCTCTCACTCCCTCCCACCAGCCCAGCCCCGAGACTGCTGACAGGGCAGAGAAAATGGCGTCAGGCACGGCTGCAGGGGCTCTTGCTGCCTGGAGTGGTATTTATATTGATCTCAACCCAGGCACACCTGGGGAGGGCTGGCCGGCACGGTAAGGCTGCCCAGGTCAGCCAATCATCACCCCTCAGGGGCTCACAGTTGCAGAAAATGGAACTTGCTGAACCGGCCAGGTCCAAGGAACAGGTGTGGGCTCCTGAGAGTCAGGATAGACAAGGGGCTGCAGCTTTGGCTTGTTTTCTAATCATTTTATCTGGCCCATGAGTGGGAGACAACTTCAAGAAAACCCTCTCCTAATGAGAGGAACCCAGGAGTCAGGCAGAGGAGGGGTGGGTGGTGGTTGGAGACAGAGGCCTGGTGCCCCGGGTGCAGTGGAAGTCTCTGGAAGACCAGGTGGAGGGAGGCCTCACGGAGTGATGCCCAGGGTCACAGACCTGTCGCAGCTGCTGTTTGTTAGTTCAAGTCCTGCTCTGAGGTGCTCTGTGTCAGCTCTGAGCGACAGGTGAGCTGGGGGTGCTCTGCAATGAGGGCTATGTGCACGGTTCCTGTGTGCCCAGCCCTGCCACGGTACCTGCAAGGGTAGCTCTGTATCCTGGGAGGGGCCTGACCACGAGAGCCCCGTGGGCTGGGGTGGGGGTGGGGTACCTGCCCAGGTGAGCTCCATATTCTGGGATTGGTCTGACCACGAGAGCCCCATGGGCCACTGGGGACCTGGTAAAGGATGTCAGGACAGTCAGTGAAGCCACCGAGGATATACCTCCAGTTGCTCCTAATTCCTACACCCTGCTGGTCATTCTACCAACCACCAGGACATGGTATTCTGTATTAGTCTTCAATGATGCCTTCTTTTGTATTCCATTAGTCCCAGAGTCACAAGAAATTTTGGCTTGTGAGTGGCAGGACTCAACATACAACTAAAACAATACTTCCGGGCCGTCTGGCCCCAAGGGTGCAAAAATTCCCACACCATCTTTGGGGAAAGCTTAGCTAAAGACCTAAAAGTTCTACCTCTGGAAAAGGAAACCCTCCTTCAATATGCAGACGACATTCTGATCACCAGCCCTACTAAGGAGGCCTCTGAACTACCAAGCCAATAAAGGATAGAAGTTGTCCAAGAAAAAGCTCAAATATCACAGACTGCGGTGACCTGCCTGGGCTTCATTCTCACAGAAGGTCAGAGAAGCCCATCCCAGGAAAGGGAAGAAACCATTTTCAGCCTTACCCCTTTCTAAAACTAGAAGACAGCTTAGGGGTTCCTGGGGAGGCCAGGGTTTGCTGCTTCTGGATCCCTAGCTACAGTCTACTAGCTGGGCCTCTATATGAAACACTGAAAGGAAAAGATGATGATCCTTTTGAATAGAATCCAGAAGTGGCCTTTCAAGAATGGAAAGAGCAGTCAATTCAGACCCTTGCCCTGGAACTCCCTAATTTAGCTAAACTCTTTGACCTTTACATTCCCGGTGAAAGGTGAATCGCCATTGGAGAATTAGTGCAAAAACTGGGACCACTTGAAATGGAACAATGCAAGAATGCCATCCAGGTAGGATAAACTACGGTCACTAAGGGGCTTGGCCCACTGCCACATCTGGCCAAGATACTGGCGGTATCTAAAAACCTGGAAATCAGCAGCCCAAAAGGCCACCTCCCTCCTAAGGGAAAAGGACCCCACGTGGTGATCCTAACCACCAACCATGCCCTGAAGTTGCAGGGTTCGCTCCGTGGGCACACCGACCTCGAGTGAGGAGGCCCTCCAACTCCAACATCCAGAGAGATAACCGGGGGCAACAGGGCACCATGACGACTCGTGTGAACATCACTTGACCTGGAGTTTCTCTCATAAAACAACAAGAGTGTGTCCCAAAAGAGTAGACTACTGCTTGCAGGACTTACTGCACCCAGAGGGGAGCTAATAATCTTGGCGGGGGAACAGTATACCACACTGTCACCATAGAAAAGCCTACAGACACCGTGATGATGGTGGCCAATAAGACCGGCTGGACTCCTGTTTACTTCAAAAGGCTGTTGACTCAGTAGCCATCATGGTCCTTGATCACCACTGACCCTGGACTGTCTGGGAGTTGAGCGGGCAGGGCTCTGACACCTGGTGCTGTTTGTACGTTAATTCAGGGGCCTAACTGAAGAAAGCGCAGACTACTGGTCAGAGCATCTAGGCTGGCAGAGACGGTCAGCCTAAGGTGGCCGAACAAATGTGGGGCGGGGTGAAACCGGCCCCCACAGCGTCTCTGCACATCTCTTTCCTGGACCCTTAAAGGTCATTAGAATCTATAACACTTCCAATGCTGGTGCTCAGGTGGACGAGCAGGGAGGCAGGTGTCCTGGGGACAATCAACGTCACCGGGAGGCTGCTGGGGAGAAGCTCTGACCCTCGCCCCAGGGTATGAGGGCTCCCAACTCAGCACTCAGCAGTTACAGAAGAAGGGTCTGCACCCTCAGCACTCCAAGAATGAGGAACGGGACAAAAGGCAGAGGAGGGGTTTGTCCCCAGCAAAGCCCATTAAAAATCCCTGGGAGATAAAAATAGAATCTGGGCAATAAAGTCAAGTCTAACCTTTTTTATCCTTTGTGCTTTGTCTAATTTCACGTGCTCCTAGGGTCCCGCATGCAGAGGTTCCACACCCGGCACTTCAGACCAGATTTCCTAGTGCAGAATGGCTGGGTCGACACCTCAGCTCCTGGGGCCCAGTGCAGACTCCACGATATAGAGCCTGAGCTACAGCCAACCCGGCCCTCGAGAGCTCCGCCGCCTCCCTCCCTCCCACTGACTCTGACAGGATCTCTACACAGCAGCCCAGCCCACAGCCCACGGGGTAGTGCATGCTCTCACCTCTCCATTCTCTGATCAAAATATAAAGTTTCCTTTGCTTGTGAACCAAACTCAGTCTCGATCTGTTGGCCCCAATGACACTGGGCAGGGGGACACTTGTTGGGGTCCACTCTGGAGGATCAGTAACAGAAATTGAGACTATTGTAACCTCAATGAACAGATGTGTGAGCCAAACTGTAGTTAACATAGAACAGTGTATAAGGCTCGGGTAAAATAAGATGTTTTTAACACTTCCATTTGATATTTCCATCACTTTTTATAAGCAAGTTCAGTGAAAAGGTTTGTCTTATTTGTCAGGTCAATATTAGAGAAACGAAGTGATTTCTTTCCAAGGATGTACAGCTAATAATCTTGGTTAAACCTTCAATCTTGTTTTAAATGCTTTTCCATTGAAAATGATACCTCTCTTTCAGCTCCCCCATTTCTGAGAAGTATAAAATCTTATAATTTATTATTACCAAAGGGGAAATGTGGGAGGAGGGATAAATTAACAGTTTGGAATGAACACATACACACTGCTATGTATAAAATAGATCATCAACAAGGAACTACTGTATAGCACAGGGAACTACACTCAACATTTTGCAATAACCTATAAGGGGAAATAATCTGAAAAAGAATAGATATTTTTATTGACATCATCTATCAATGACAGTTAAAGTGTAGCCTAAGGGAAGCTGGTGGTGAGTGCTTCTGACCCTGAAGACTTCAATCATCTAAAGTTTGGACTCTGCCTACTTCCCAAGGCCCTTAATGAACATATGTGTAGCCGTAGCTTAAAAACTTCCCCAGTTTGGGTTTCGGGGAGACACTGATTTTGAAAAAGCCCTGGTGTTCTCCTTACATGAATGGGACTCTTCCTACTGCTAAAACATGTCTGTCACACCCAGAGGATGGTATACCGTCTGATCGGGAAGAGTTTGGAAAAGGCATCTCATCTCCTCATCTCCTGGTGCTCGGGTTCACCCCTCCAGCGTCTTTACTAACAGTCTCCCCACTTGGAGATGTCAGCACTGTCAACATCCTGTTGCGTACAGTTTGGAATTTGTCCAGAGGATGAAGCGGAAGGATGAGGAACAATGAGAGACAAGTCCTAGGTGTTCAGACAGGCACATGTCACTCTAATTTCCAATCAGGAAGACGAATTGACCAAAGGCTAGGGTTGCCCATGGAAACAGTATAGGGCTTGAGGAAATCCCGCTGCTTTGTGGCCAGTTCCCATAAACACGAGTTGAACAATGGAACTCAGGGGCAGTAAAATTCACAAAACTGCAGAGTTGAAAATATCCATCACTGAAAAATGTCTTGAGGAAAGTCAGAGAAAAGGACTTGTAAGCAAGGGAGAATGGCAGGAAAGGGATTTGAGGAGGTAGAAAGGACTCGCCATTAAGCACAAGAAAAGGAGCTGAACATTGCCAACATTGCAGTTGGCCAAAAAGGGTGTATGCGTTCTTTTCTGTATATATTCAAGAAAAGGGCATACACTTTTTTAGCCAACCAAACAGGTGGGCACTGGAAGTCAATACTACAAAAGATATCACTTCGCATCAGTCAGAAGAGCCATCCTCATAAAGCGTAAACAACAGAAATGCAGGACAGGGCAACGAGAAGAGGGAGCCCTGTGAGACTTATAGTGGAAATGTATATTGCCAACGGCCATTCTGGAGAAGTGTATTGTGTTTACTAAAGCATCTAAAAAATGAGCTACAGAGCATAGGGCACTTGCACTCATGGGCGTATATCTTGGGAAAAACAAAAATCGAGAGGACACAGGCACCCCAATGTTTACCCCCTCTCTGTTTAAAAGATCCTCGACTAGGATATAACTTAAATGTCTCTGGAGGGAAAAAATGGATAGAGATGTGGTACTTAGGTAGAGTGGAATATTATTCAGCCTGGAAATCAATGAAATATGGCCAGTTGTAACGACTCCGGAGGAGTTACGTATGATCATTCTAAGTGACAGAATTCAAAAAGAAAAAGACACATATCATAAGATATCACTTAAAGGTGGAATCCAAAATGGCTACACATGAAATAAATTACAAAACAAAAACATAGTCAAATATGTAGAAAACACGCATAAGGCTGCTAAACGGGAAAGGTGGGGAGGGGTGAGGCATCATCCAGGAGGTTGAAATTAGCAAAGATACCATTCCAAATACCAAACTGATAATCAACAAGGCCTACACGGTAGCTAAAAGAACTGCACTCAGCACACTCAAGTCACCGGAAAAGAATATATACGACTGGTAAGAATCTGAAAAAGAATTTATTGATGTCTCTCTGTACGTGAATCAAGTGGATGTACAGCAGCAAGAAACAGAGCTTTGAAAATCAGCTGTAACCAATATAGTAATAAATTGAAAAAAATAAACGACAGAGAGACAGAGAAAACCTCTTACAACTTTTCCTCAGGGACGGTGATGCAACATGGATTGAACACATCTAGACCCACAGCAGGATGAGACATAAGGCTGGAAACTGTTTGCACTAAGAGAAATGTGAGGTTGGGTGAGGAAATGCACACCCTTTAAAGTAATACTACCTGGTACCCATTCAATGGGTCCCAAATCTGCAGGTTCAAGGGATCTTCCTACAGCTAAAACATGCATGGAAAACCCAGAGGACTGTACACCATGTGATCGGGAGATGTGTCTAAAATGCACCTCATTTATCCTCTCCTGGTGCTCCTGTTCACCATTCCAGCCACGCTACTTAGAATCTCCCCACTTGGAGAATCAGCACATTTAAACTTCTGTTTCACACATTTTGCAAATTGTGAGGAGGATGAACGGGAAGAGGGGGAACCAATGAGAGAAGAGTTGTAGGGGTTTGGACGGGCACATATCACTCTAATTTCCCATTAAGAATAAGAATTAAAGAAAGGCTCAGCCTGCCTCGCTGGAGCCAAAATAGGGCCTGAAGCAATCCTGTGGGTTTGAGGCCAGCTCACAAAAGAGCAACTTAAAAAATGGAGCTCAGGGTCACTGCAATTCACAAACCTGCAGAGTTATAAATGAAAACTAACGTCCAAAAATATGTTGAGGTAAGGCAAAGAAGAGGATCTGAATGCAAGACAGAATTGCAAGAAACAGATTTCAAGAGATAGATTGGACTCGTCTTTAACGCACATGAAAAGCGGCAGAATTTCGACAATGATGCAGTTGGCCCAAAAGGGCGTATGCGTTTTTTCCTGATTATATCCAGGAAAAAACGCATACGCACTTTATGGGCAACGAAGCAAGCAAGCAATGCAAATGTGCACAACAAAGAAGTCTCACTTCCCACCGGTCAAAAGGGCCATCCTAAAAAATTGTAAAAACCAGAAATGCAGGACAGGCCATGGAGAACAGGGAGCCTTTATACGCTGATGGGCAGTGTGTGAACTGCCGAGAGCCACTCTGGAGAAGTGTATGGTGGTTCCTAAATCATCTAAAAAACAGAGCTACAGAGCATAGGACACTTCCAATCATGGGAGTATATCTAGGGAAGTCTAAAAATCAACAAGACACAAGCACACCACAGTTTAGGGCTACTCTGTTTACAAGAACCTCAACTTCAGTACACCTTAAATATCCCAGGAAAGAGAACAATGGATAAAGAAGATGTGGTACTTATGTACAATGGAATATCTCTTCACCATGAAATCAATGTAATAAGGCTAGTAGAAGGATAAAGAGTGGATTTAGGTCCGATAATACTACTTGAAATAAGTCAAACAGAAAAAGAAACATATCATAAGATATCACCTATAGAGGGAGGGTAAATATGGCTGCACAAGAAATGAATTACAGAACAGAACAGTGTCTCACATTTAGAAAACACACTTATGTCAGCTTAAGGGGAAAGGAGAGGTGGGGTGATGCATAAAACCAGAGTTTGAAATTAGCACAGATACCGTTCAATAAACCAAATAGGTATTAGACAAGATCTACACCTTGCTCAATGAACAGGCCTCAACACACCCTATACACCGCAGAGAAATATATCTGAGGAATAAGAATCTTAAAACCCATGTATTGATATATCTCCATAAGGGAATCAAGTGTGTGCAGAGCGGCACAAACACAGCAGTGAAAAGGAGCTAAACCCCATTATAGAAATAAATTTTAAAAACAAAACGCTGAAACAATGAAAGAGAGAAAAATTCTTACAAAATTCGCTCAGGGGCTGTGATGCAACCTGGATTGACCACATATAAACCCACAGCTGGATAAGACATAAGGCTGGACACTTGGGGCTGACAGGATTGGTGAGCTTTGGTGAGCAACTGCCGAAAGTTTAATGCAATACTTCATGCTACTCAGTCCAAGGGTCCCAACACTCCAGGTTGAAGGGAATCTTCCTACAGCTAAACCATGCTTGGGAAACCCAGCGACTGGTATACCATATGATCGGGAAAGGTTTCTAAAACGCACCTCATTTTTCCTCTCCTGGGGCTCCGGATCGACATTCCAGCCACTTTACTAACAACATCCCCACATGGAGTCAATGCCTTTAAGTTCTGGTATCGCACAGTCTGCAGTTAGTGCAGAGGATGAATGGGAATAGGGGGAACCAGTGAGAAACTAGCTGTAGCGGTTTCAATGGGCACATGTCACTCTAATATCACATCAGTAAGAAGAATTAACCAAAGGCACAGCAGGTGCCCCAGAAGAAAAATAGGGCTTCAAGGAATCCTGTGGTTATGGGGCAATACCACAAAAATAAGAGCTAAAAAATGGAGCTAAGGGCCACTGCAATTCAAAAACCTGCAGAGTTATAAAGGCCAACTATTTTTAAAAAATATATTGAGGTAAGGCTATGAAGAGGCATTGAAAGCAAGGCAGAATTGCAGGAAACCGATTTCAGGAGGTAGACTGGAATTGCATTGAAAGCATATGAAGAGAGTCAGAAACTCGACAATGATGCACTTGGCCAAAAAGGGCGTATGTGTTTTTTCCTGAATATATTCAGGAAAAAACGCATACGCACTTTTTGGCCAACCAAGCAAGCTTGCAAAGGAAATCTGCACTACAATGAAGTCTCATTTCCACCTGGTCAAAAGGGCCATCTGAAAAAAGTGTAAAATCCATAAAGGCACGACAGGCCATGGAGAACTGGGAGCCTTCTTATGCTGATGGGCGGGATGTAAATTGCCAACAGCCACTCTGGAGAAGTGTATGGTGTTTCCTGAAACATCTAAAAAACAAAGCAACAGAACCTAGGGCACTTCCACTTATGGTCCTATAGCTTAGGGAAATTAAAATCAAAAAGAAACAGCCACCCCAAAGTTTGGGACGGCTCTGTTTACAAGAACCTCGTTTACAGTACAAGTTCAATATCGCAGAAAGTGAAAAATGGATAAAGAACTTGTGGTACTTACGTACAATGCAATATCACTCAGCAATGAAATCTATGTCATCAGGCCCGTAGCAGCATAATGAGTGGATTCAGGTATGATGATTCGAACTGAAATAAGTCACACAGAAAAGAAACATCATAAGGTATCACTAATACACAGAATGTGAACTTGGCTACACATGAACTGAATTACAAAACAGAACAGTGTCTCAAGTTTAGAAAACCAACTTATGCTTGCTTAAGGGGAAGGTGAGTTGGGGTGCTGCATAAAACCAGAGATTGAAATGAGCACAGATAAAGTTCCTTAAGCCAAATATGGAATAGACAAGAGCTACTCCTTGCTCAACGAAATGGACTCAACACCGCATATTAAACGCCTAAGAATGTACCTGACTAGTAAGTATCTTAAAACCTATGGATTGCTATGTCTCCAAAAGAGAATCAAGCGTGTGTACAGGGGCATAAACGCAGCAGTGATAGGATTGGAGAGGTTCGGTGAGCAAATGAAGACCCTTTGAAGTCATATTGCATGGTACCCATTACACGGGTCTCAACTCTCCAGGTTTAAGGTATTCTTCCTTCAGCTAAAACATGCATGTGGAACCCAGAGTATGATCAACCGTGTGAACGGGAGACGTGTTCAAATATGTCTCAGTTTTCCTCCCCTGGTACTCGGGTGCAACATTCCAGACGCTTTACTAACACTCTCCCCACTTGGAGAGTCAGCACCTTTAACCTCCTGTTTGGCCCCGTTTGCAATTTCTGCGGAAGATGAACAGGAATAGGGAGAACCAATGAGAGACTAGCTGGAGGTGTCTGGACGGGCAAATTTAACTCTCATTTCCCACCAGAAAGAGGAAATAACCAAAGGCTCAGCATGCCGTGCCGGAACCAGATTAGGGCCTGAAGCCATCCAGTGGTGTTGCAGCCAGCTCACAAGAAAACGAGTTGAAGAAAGGAGCTCAGGGGCACTGTAACTCACAAACCTGCAGAGTTATAAATGACAGCTATCGTCCAAAAATATACTGAAGTAAGGCTGCCAAGAGGACTTGAAAGCGGGGCAGAATTGCAGGAAACCGATTTCAGGAGGTAGACTGGAATTGCATTGAAAGCATAGGAAAAGAGGCAGAACGTCCACAATGATGCACTTGGCCAAAAAGGGCATATGCGTTTTTTCCTGAATATATTCAGGAAAAAACGCATACGCACTTTTTGGCCAACCAAGCAAGCTTGCAAAGGAAATCTGCACTACAATGAAGTCTCACTTCCCCCCGGTCAAAAGGGCCATCTGAAAAAAGTGTAAAATCCAGAAAGGCAGGACAGGCCATGGAGAACTGGGAGCCTTGTTATGCTGATGGGCGGGATGAAAATTGCCAACAGACACTCGGGAGAAGTGTATGGTGTTTCCTGAAACATCGAAAAAACAAAGCAACAGAGCCTAGGGCACTTCCACTTATGGTCCTATAGCTTAGGGAAATTAAAATCAAAAAGACACAGCCACCCCAAAGTTTGGGACAGCTCTGTTTACAAGAACCTCGTTTACAGTACAAGTTCAACATCGCAGAAAGTGAAAAATGGATAAAGAAGTTGTGGTATTTACTTACAAAGCAATATCACTCAGCAATGAAATCTATGTCATCAGGCCCTTAGCAGCACAATGAGTGGATTCAGGTATGATGATTCTAACTGAAATAAGTCACACAGAAAAAGAAACATCATAAGATATCAGTAATACACGGAATGTAAACTTGGCTACACAGGAACTGAATTACAGAACAGAACAGGGTCTCAAATTTAGAAAACCAACTTATGCTTGCTTAAGGGGAAAGGTGAGTTGGGGTGCTGCATAAAACCAGAGATTGAAATGAGCACAGATAAAGTTCCTTAAGCCAAATATGGAATAGACAAGAGCTAGTCCTTGCTCAACGAAATGGACTCAACACCGCATATTAAACGCCTAAGAATGTACCTGACTAGTAAGTATCTTAAAACCTATGGATTGCTATGTCTCCGAAAGAGAATCAAGCATGTGTACAGGGGCATAAACGCAGCAGTGATAGGACTGGAGAGGTTCGTGAGCAAATGAAGACCCTTTGAAGTCATATTGCATGGTACCCATTCCACGGGTTTCAACTACCCAGGTTTAAGGTATTCTTCCTTCAGCTAAAACATGCATGTGGAACCCAGAGTATGATCAACCATGTGATCGGGAGGCGTGTTCAAATATGTCTCAGTTTTCGGACCCTGGTACTCGGGTGCAACATTCCAGACGCTTACTAACACTCTCCCCACTTGGGGAGTCAGTCCCTTTAACCCCCTGTTTGGCCCAGTTTGCAATTTCTGCGGAAGATGAACAGGAATAGCGAGAATCAATGAGAGACTACCTGGAGGTGTCTGGATGGGCAAATTTAACTCTCATTTCCCACCAGGAAGAGGAATTAACCAAAGGCTCAGCGTGCCGTGCCAGAACCAGATTAGGGCCTGAAGACATCCTGCGGTGTTGCGGCCAGGTCACAAGAAAGCGAGTTGAAGAAAGGAGCTCAGGGGCACTGTAATTCACAAACCTGCAGAGTTATAAATGACAGCTATCGTCCAAAAATAGACTGAAGTAAGGCTGCCAAGAGGACTTGAAAGCGGGGCAGAATTGCAGGAAACCGATTTCAGGAGGTAGACTGGAATTGCATTGAAAGCATAGGAAAAGAGGCAGAACGTCCACAATGATGCACTTGGCCAAAAAGGGCGTATGCATTTTTTCCTGAATATATTCAGGAAAAAACGCATACGCCCTTTTTGGCCAACCAAGCAAACTTGCAAAAGAAATCTGCACTACAATGAAGTCTCACTTCTCCCCGGTTAAAAGGGGCATCTGAAAAAAGTGTAAAATCCAGAAAGGCAGGACAGGCCATGGAGAACTGGGAGCCTTGTTATGCTGATGGGCGGGATGTAAATTGCCAACAGACACTCAGGAGAAGTGTATGGTGTTTCCTGAAACATCTAAGAAACAAAGCAACAGAGCCTAGGGCACTTCCACTTATGGTCCTATAGCTTAGGGAAATTAAAATCAAAAAGACACAGCCACCCCAAAGTTTGGGACGCCTCCGTTTACAAGAACCTCGTTTACCGTACAAGTTCAATATCACAGAAAGTGAAAAATGGATAAAGAACTTGTGGTACTTACGTACAATGCAGTATCACTCAGCAATGAAATCTATGTCATCAGGCCCGTAGCAGCATAATGAGTGGATTCAGGTACGATGATTCTAACTGAAATAAGTCACACAGAAAAAGAAACATCATAAGATATCAGTAATACACGGAATGTAAACTTGGCTACACAGGAACTGCATTCCAAAACAGAACAGGGTCTCAAATTTAGAAAACCAACTTATGCTTGCTTAAGGGGAAAGGTGAGTTGGGGTGCTGCATAAAACCAGAGATTGAAATGAGCACAGATAAAGTTCCTTAAGCCAAATATGGAATAGACAAGAGCTACTCCTTGCTCAACGAAATGGACTCAACACCCCATATTAAACGCCAAAGAATGTACCTGACTAGTAAGTATCTTAAAACCTATGGATTGCTATGTCTCCGAAAGAGAATCAAGCATGTGTACAGGGGCATAAACGCAGCAGTGATAGGATTGGAGAGGTTCGGTGAGCAAATGAAGACCCTTTGAAGTCATATTGCATGGTACCCATTACACGGGTCTCAACTCTCCAGGTTTAAGGTATTCTTCCTTCAGCTAAAACATGCATGTGGAACCCAGAGTATGATCAACCGTGTGAACGGGAGACGTGTTCAAATATGTCTCAGTTTTCCTCCCCTGGTACTCGGGTGCAACATTCCAGACGCTTTACTAACACTCTCCCCACTTGGAGAGTCAGCACCTTTAACCTCCTGTTTGGCCCCGTTTGCAATTTCTGCGGAAGATGAACAGGAATAGGGAGAACCAATGAGAGACTAGCTGGAGGTGTCTGGACGGGCAAATTTAACTCTCATTTCCAACCAGAAAGAGGAAATAACCAAAGGCTCAGCATGCCGTGCCGGAACCAGATTAGGGCCTGAAGCCATCCAGCGGTGTTGCAGCCAGCTCACAAGAAAACGAGTTGAAGAAAGGAGCTCAGGGGCACTGTAACTCACAAACCTGCAGAGTTATAAATGACAGCTATCGTCCAAAAATAGACTGAAGTAAGGCTGCCAAGAGGACTTGAAAGCGGGGCAGAATTGCAGGAAACCGATTTCAGGAGGTAGACTGGAATTGCATTGAAAGCATAGGAAAAGAGGCAGAACGTCCACAATGATGCACTTGGCCAAAAAGTGCGTATACGTTTTTTCCTGAATATATTCAGGAAAAAACGCATACGTCCTTTTTGGCCAACCAAGCAAGCTTGCAAAGGAAATCTGCACTACAATGAAGTCTCACTTCCCCCCGGTCAAAAGGGCCATCTGAAAAAAGTGTAAAATCCAGAAAGGCAGGACAGGCCATGGAGAACTGGGAGCCTTGTTATGCTGATGGGCGGGATGTAAATTGCCAACAGACACTCGGGAGAAGTGTATGGTGTTTCCTGAAACATCGAAAAAACAAAGCAACAGAGCCTAGGGCACTTCCACTTATGGTCCTATAGCTTAGGGAAATTAAAATCAAAAAGACACAGCCACCCCAAAGTTTGGGACGGCTCTGTTTACAAGAACCTCGTTTACAGTACAAGTTCAACATCGCAGAAATTGAAAAATGGATAAAGAAGTTGTGGTATTTACTTACAAAGCAATATCACTCAGCAATGAAATCTATGTCATCAGGCCCTTAGCAGCACAATGAGTGGATTCAGGTATGATGATTCTAACTGAAATAAGTCACACAGAAAAAGAAACATCATAAGATATCAGTAATACACGGAATGTAAACTTGGCTACACAGGAACTGAATTACAGAACAGAAGAGGGTCTCAAATTTAGAAAACCAACTTATGCTTGCTTAAGGGGAAAGGTGAGTTGGGGTGCTGCATAAAACCAGAGATTGAAATGAGCACAGATAAAGTTCCTTAAGCCCAATATGGAATAGACAAGAGCTACTCCTTGCTCAACGAAATGGACTCAACACCGCATATTAAACGCCTAAGAATGTACCTGACTAGTAAGTATCTTAAAACCTATGGATTGCTATGTCTCCGAAAGAGAATCAAGCATGTGTACAGGGGCATAAACGCAGAAGTGATAGGACTGGAGAGGTTCGTGAGCAAATGAAGACCCTTTGAAGTCATATTGCATGGTACCCATTCCACGGGTTTCAACTACCCAGGTTTAAGGTATTCTTCCTTCAGCTAAAACATGCATGTGGAACCTAGAGTATGATCAACCATGTGATCGGGAGACGTGTTCAAATATGTCTCAGTTTTCGGACCCTGGTACTCGGGTGCAACATTCCAGACGCTTACTAACACTCTCCCCACTTGGGGAGTCAGTCCCTTTAACCTCCTGTTTGGCCCAGTTTGCAATTTCTGCGGAAGATGAACAGGAATAGTGAGAATCAATGAGAGACTAGCTGGAGGTGTCTGGATGGGCAAATTTAACTCTCATTTCCCACCAGGAAGAGGAATTAACCAAAGGCTCAGCGTGCCGTGCCAGAACCAGATTAGGGCCTGAAGACATCCTGCGGTGTTGCGGCCAGGTCACAAGAAAGCGAGTTGAAGAAAGGAGCTCAGGGGCACTGTAATTCACAAACCTGCAGAGTTATAAATGACAGCTATCGTCCAAAAATAGACTGAAGTAAGGCTGCCAAGAGGACTTGAAAGCGGGGCAGAATTGCAGGAAACCGATTTCAGGAGGTAGACTGGAATTGCATTGAAAGCATAGGAAAAGAGGCAGAACGTCCACAATGATGCACTTGGCCAAAAAGGGCGTATGCGTTTTTTCCTGAATATATTCAGGAAAAAACGCATACGCCCTTTTTGGCCAACCAAGCAAACTTGCAAAGGAAATCTGCACTACAATGAAGTCTCACTTCTCCCCGGTTAAAAGGGGCATCTGAATAAAGTGTAAAATCCAGAAAGGCAGGACAGGCCATGGAGAACTGGGAGCCTTGTTATGCTGATGGGCGGGATGTAAATTGCCAACAGACACTCAGGAGAAGTGTATGGTGTTTCCTGAAACATCTAAGAAACAAAGCAACAGAGCCTAGGGCACTTCCACTTATGGTCCTATAGCTTAGGGAAACTAAAATCAAAAAGACACAGCCACCCCAAAGTTTGGGACGCCTCCGTTTACAAGAACCTCGTTTACCGTACAAGTTCAATATCACAGAAAGTGAAAAATGGATAAAGAACTTGTGGTACTTACGTACAATGCAGTATCACTCAGCAATGAAATCTATGTCATCAGGCCCGTAGCAGCATAATGAGTAGATTCAGGTACGATGATTCTAACTGAAATAAGTCACACAGAAAAAGAAACATCATAAGATATCAGTAATACACGGAATGTAAACTTGGCTACACAGGAACTGCATTCCAAAACAGAACAGGGTCTCAAATTTAGAAAACCAACTTATTCTTGCTTAAGGGTAAAGGTGAGTTGGGGTGCTGCATAAAACCAGAGATTGAAATGAGCACAGATAAAGTTCCTTAAGCCAAATATGGAATAGACAAGAGCTACTCCTTGCTCAACGAAATGGACTCAACACCGCATATTAAACGCCTAAGAATGTACCTGACTAGTAAGTATCTTAAAACCTATGGATTGCTATCTCTCCGAAAGAGAATCAAGGATGTGTACAGGGGCATAAACGCAGCAGTGATAGGATTGGAGAGGTTCGGTGAGCAAATGAAGACCCTTTGAAGTCATATTGCATGGTACCCATTCCACGGGTTTCAACTACCCAGGTTTTAGGTATTCTTCCTTCAGCTAAAACATGCATGTGGAACCCAGAGTATGATCAACCATGTGATCGGGAGACGTGTTCAAATATGTCTCAGTTTTCGTACCCTGGTACTCGGGTGCAACATTCCAGACGCTTTACTAACACTCTCCCGACTTGGAGAGTCAATCCCTTTAACCTCCTGTTTGGCCCAGTTTGCAATTTCTGTGGAAGATGAACAGGAATAGCGAGAACCAATGAGAGACTAGCTGGAGGTGTCTGGACGGGCAAATTTAACTCTCATTTCCCACCAGGAAGAGGAATTAACCAAAGGCTCAGCGTGCCGTGCCGGAACCAGATTAGGGCCTGAAGCCATGCTGCGGTGTTGCGGCCAGCTCACAAGAAAGCGAGTTGAAGAAAGGAGCTCAGGGGCACTGTAATTCACAAACCTGCAGAGTTATAAATGACAGCTATCATCCAAAAATAGACTGAAGTAAGGCTGCCAAGAGGACTTGAAAGCGGGGCAGAATTGCAGGAAACCGATTTCAGGAGGTAGACTGGAATTGCATTGAAAGCATAGGAAAAGAGGCAGAACGTCCACAATGATGCACTTGGCCAAAAAGGGCGTATGCGTTTTTTCCTGACTATATTCAGGAAAAAACGCATACGCCCTTTTTGGCCAACCAAGCAAGCTTGCAAAGGAAATCTGCACTACAATGAAGTCTCACTTCCCCGCGGTCAAAAGGGCCATCTGAAAAAAGTGTAAAATCCAGAAAGGCAGGACAGGCCATGGAGAACTGGGAGCCTTGTTATGCTGATGGGTGGGATGTAAATTGCCAACAGACACTTGGTAGAAGTGTATGGTGTTTCCTGAAACATCTAAAAAACAAAGCAACAGAACCTAGGGCACTTCCACTTATGGTCCTATAGCTTAGGGAAATTAAAATAAAAAAGACACAGCCACCCCAAAGTTTGGGACGGCTCTGTTTACAAGAACCTCGTTTACAGTACAAGTTCAACATCGCAGAAAATGAAAAATGGATAAAGAAGCTGTGGTATTTACTTACAAAGCAATAACACTCAGCAATGAAATCTATGTCATCAGGCCCTTAGCAGCACAATGAGTGGATTCAGGTATGATGATTCTAACTGAAATAAGTCACACAGAAAAAGAAACATCATAAGATATCAGTAATACACGGAATGGAAACTTGGCTACACAGGGACTGAATTACAGAACAGAACAGGGTCTCAAATTTAGAAAACCAACTTATGCTTGCTTAAGGGGAAAGGTGAGTTGGGGTGCTGCATAAAACCAGAAATTGAAATGAGCACAGATAAAGTTCCTTAAGCCAAATATGGAATAGACAAGAGCTACTCCTTGCTCAACGAAATGGACTCAACACCGCATATTAAACGCCTAAGAATGTACCTGACTAGTAAGTATCTTAAAACCTATGGATTGCTATGTCTCCGAAAGAGAATCAAGCATGTGTACAGGGGCATAAACGCAGCAGTGATAGGACTGGAGAGGTTCGGTGAGCAAATGAAGACCCTTTGAAGTCATATTGCATGGTACCCATTACACGGGTCTCAACTCTCCAGGTTTAAGGTATTCTTCCTTCAGCTAAAACATGCATGTGGAACGCAGAGTATGATCAACCGTGTGATCGGGAGATGTGTTCAAATATGTTTCAGTTTTCCTCCCCTGGTACTCGGGTGCAACATTCCAGACGCTTTACTAACACTCTCCCCACTTGGAGAGTCAGCGCCTTTAATCTCCTGTTTGGCCCAGTTTGCAATTTCTGCAGTAGATGAACAGGAATAGGGAGAACCAATGAGAGACTAGCTGGAGGTGTCTGGACGGGCAAATTTAACTCTTATTTCCCACCAGGAAGAGGAATTAACCAAAGGCTCAGCGTGCCGTGCCGGAACCAGATTAGGGCCTGAAGCCATCCTACGGTGTTGCGGCCAGGTCACAAGAAAGCGAGTTGAAGAAAGGAGCTCAGGGGCACTGTAATTCACAAACCTGCAGAGTTATAAATGACAGCTATCGTCCAAAAATAGACTGAAGTAAGGCTGCCAAGAGGACTTGAAAGCAGGGCAGAATTGGAGGAAACCGATTTCAGGAGGTAGACTGGAATTGCATTGAAAGCATAGGAAAAGAGGCAGAACGTCCACAATGATGCACTTGGCCAAAAAGGGCGTATGCATTTTTTCCTGAATATATTCAGGAAAAAACGCATACGCACTTTTTGGCCAACCAAGCAAGCTTGCAAAGGAAATCTGCACTACAATGAAGTCTCACTTCCCCCCGGTCAAAAGGGCCATCTGAAAAAGGTGTAAAATCCAGAAAGGCAGTACAGGCCATGGAGAACTGGGAGCCTTGTTATGCTGATGGGCGGGATGTAAATTGCCAACAGACACTCGGGAGAAGTGTATGGTGTTTCCTGAAACATCTAAAAAACAAAGCAACAGAGCCTAGGGCACTTCCACTTATGGTCCTATAGCTTAGGGAAATTAAAATCAAAAAGACACAGCCACCCCAAAATTTGGAACGGCTCTGTTTACAAGAACCTCGTTTACAGTACAAGTTCAACATCGCAGAAAGTGAAAAATGGAGAAAGAAGTTGTGGTATTTACTTACAAAGCAATATCACTCAGCAATGAAATCTGTGTCATCAGGCCCTTAGCAGCACAATGAGTGGATTCAGGTATGATGATTCTAACTGAAATAAGTCACACAGAAAAAGAAACATCATAAGATATCAGTAATACACGGAATTAAACTTGGCTACACAGGAACTGCATTCCAAAACAGAACAGGGTCTCAAATTTAGAAAACCAACTTATGCTTGCTTAAGGGGAAAGGTGAGTTGGGGTGCTGCATAAAACCAGAGATTGAAATGAGCACAGATAAAGTTCCTTAAGCCAAATATGGAATAGACAAGAGCTACTCCTTGCTCAACGAAATGGACTCAACACCGCATATTAAACGCCTAAGAATGTGCCTGACTAGTAAGTATCTTAAAACCTATGGATTGCTATGTCTCCGAAAGAGAATCAAGCATGTGTACAGGGGCATAAACGCAGCAGTGATAGGATTGGAGAGGTTCGGTGAGCAAATGAAGACCCTTTGAAGTCATATTGCATGGTACCCATTCCACGGGTTTCAACTACCCAGGTTTTAGGTATTCTTCCTTCAGCTAAAACATGCATGTGGAACCCAGAGTATGATCAACCATGTGATCGGGAGACGTGTTCAAATATGTCTCAGTTTTCCTCCCCTGGTACTCGGGTGCAACATTCCAGACGCTTTACTAACACTCTCCCCACTTGGAGAGTCAGCGCCTTTAACCTCCTGTTTGGCACAGTTTGCAATTTCTGCGGAAGATGAACAGGAATAGTGAGAACCAATGAGAGGCTAGCTGGAGGTGTCTGGACGGGCAAATTTAACTCTCATTTCCCACCAGGAGGAGGAAATAACCAAAGGCTCAGCGTGCCGTGCCAGAACCAGATTAGGGCCTGAAGCCATCCTGCGGTGTTGCGGCCAGGTCACAAGAAAGCGAGTTGAAGAAAGGAGCTCAGGGGCACTGTAATTCACAAACCTGCAGAGTTATAAATGACAGCTATCGTCCAAAAATAGACTGAAATAAGGCTGCCAAGAGGACTTGAAAGCAGGGCAGAATTGCAGGAAACCGATTTCAGGAGGTAGACTGAAATTGCATTGAAAGCATAGGAAAAGAGGCAGAACGTCCACAATGATGCACTTGGCCAAAAAGTGCGTATGCGTTTTTTCCTGAATATATTCAGGAAAAAACGCATACGCCCTTTTTGGCCAACCAAGCAAGCTTGCAAAGGAAATCTGCACTACAATGAAGTCTCACTTCCCCCCGGTCAAAAGGGCCATCTGAAAAAAGTGTAAAATCCAGAAAGGCAGGACAGGCCATGGAGAACTGGGAGCCTTGTTATGCTGATGGGCGGGATGTAAATTGCCAACAGACACTCGGGAGAAGTGTATGGTGTTTCCTGAAACATCTAAAACACAAAGCAACAGAGCCTAGGGCACTGCCACTTATGGTCCTATAGCTTAGGGAAATTAAAATCAAAAAGACACAGCCACCCCAAAGTTTGGAACGGCTCTGTTTACAAGAACCTCGTTTACAGTACAAGTTCAACATCGCAGAAAGTGAAAAATGGATAAAGAAGTTGTGGTATTTACTTACAAAGCAATATCACTCAGCAATGAAATCTGTGTCATCAGGCCCTTAGCAGCACAATGAGTGGATTCAGGTATGATGATTCTAACTGAAATAAGTCACACAGAAAAAGAAACATCATAAGATATCAGTAATACACGGAATGTAAACTTGGCTACACAGGAACTGAATTACAGAACAGAACAGGGTCTCAAATTTAGAAAACCAACTTATGCTTGCTTAAGGGTAAAGGTGAGTTGGGGTGCTGCATAAAACCAGAGATTGAAATGAGCACAGATAAAGTTCCTTAAGCCAAATATGGAATAGACAAGAGCTACTCCTTGCTCAACGAAATGGACTCAACACCGCATATTAAACGCCTAAGAATGTACCTGACTAGTAAGTATCTTAAAACCTATGGATTGCTATGTCTCCGAAAGAGAATCAAGCATGTGTACAGGGGCATAAACGCAGCAGTGATAGGACTGGAGAGGTTCGGTGAGCAAATGAAGACCCTTTGAAGTCATATTGCATGGTACCCATTACACGGGTCTCAACTCTCCAGGTTTAAGGTATTCTTCCTTCAGCTAAAACATGCATGTGGAACGCAGAGTATGATCAACCGTGTGATCGGGAGATGTGTTCAAATATGTTTCAGTTTTCCTCCCCTGGTACTCGGGTGCAACATTCCAGACGCTTTACTAACACTCTCCCCACTTGGAGAGTCAGCGCCTTTAATCTCCTGTTTGGCCCAGTTTGCAATTTCTGCAGTAGATGAACAGGAATAGGGAGAACCAATGAGAGACTAGCTGGAGGTGTCTGGACGGGCAAATTTAACTCTTATTTCCCACCAGGAAGAGGAATTTACCAAAGGCTCAGCGTGCCGTGCCGGAACCAGATTAGGGCCTGAAGCCATCCTACGGTGTTGCGGCCAGGTCACAAGAAAGCGAGTTGAAGAAAGGAGATCAGGGGCACTGTAATTCACAAACCTGCAGAGTTATAAATGACAGCTATCGTCCAAAAATAGACTGAAGTAAGGCTGCCAAGAGGACTTGAAAGCAGGGCAGAATTGGAGGAAACCGATTTCAGGAGGTAGACTGGAATTGCATTGAAAGCATAGGAAAAGAGGCAGAACGTCCACAATGATGCACTTGGCCAAAAAGGGCGTATGCGTTTTTTCCTGAATATATTCAGGAAAAAACGCATACGCACTTTTTGGCCAACCAAGCAAGCTTGCAAAGGAAATCTGCACTACAATGAAGTCTCACTTCCCCCCGGTCAAAAGGGCCATCTGAAAAAGGTGTAAAATCCAGAAAGGCAGTACAGGCCATGGAGAACTGGGAGCCTTGTTATGCTGATGGGCGGGATGTAAATTGCCAACAGACACTCGGGAGAAGTGTATGGTGTTTCCTGAAACATCTAAAAAACAAAGCAACAGAGCCTAGGGCACTTCCACTTATGGTCCTATAGCTTAGGGAAGTTAAAATCAAAAACACACAGCCACCCCAAAGTTTGGGAAGCCTCTGTTTACAAGAACCTCGTTTACCGTACAAGATCAATATCACAGAAAGTGAAAAATGGATAAACAACTAGTGGTACTTACGTACAATGCATTATCACTCAGCAATGAAATCTATGTCATCAGGCCCGTAGCAGCATAATGAGTGCATTCAGGTACGATGATTCTAACTGAAATAAGTCACACAGAAAAAGAAACATCATAAGATATCACTAATACACGGAATGGAAACTTGGCTACACAGGAACGGAATTACAGAACAGAACAGGGTCTCAAATTTAGAAAACCAACTTATGCTTGCTTAAGGGGAAAGGTGAGTTGGGGTGCTGCATAAAACCAGAGATTGAAATGAGCACAGATAAAGTTCCTTAAGCCAAATATGGAATAGACAAGAGCTACTCCTTGCTCAACGAAATGGACTCAACACCGCATATTAAACGCCTAAGAATATAACTGACTAGTAAGTATCTTAAAACCTATGGATTGTTATGTCTCCGAAAGAGAATCAAGCATGTGTACAGGGGCATAAACGCAGCAGTGATAGGACTGGAGAGGTTCGGTGAGCAAATGAAGACCCTTTGAAGTCATATTGCATGGTACCCATTCCACGGGTTTCAACTACCCAGGTTTTAGGTATTCTTCCTTCAGCTAAAACATGCATGTGGAACCCAGAGTATGATCAACCATGTGATCGGGAGACGTGTTCAAATATGTCTCAGTTTTCGTACCCTGGTCCTCGGGTGCAACATTCCAGACGCTTTACTAACACTCTCCCGACTTGGAGAGTCAGTCCCTTTAACCTCCTGTTTGGCCCAGTTTGCAATTTCTGCGGAAAATGAACAGGAATAGCGAGAACCAATGAGAGACTAGCTGGAGGTGTCTGGACGGGCAAATTTAACTATCATTTCCCACCAGGAAGAGGAATTAACCAAAGGCTCAGCGTGCCGTGCCCGAACCAGATTAGGGCCTGAAGCCATCCTGCGGTGTTGCGGCCAGGTCACAAGAAAGCGAGTTGAAGAAAGGAGCTCAGGGGCACTGTAATTCACAAACCTGCAGAGTTATAAATGACAGCTATCGTCCAAAAATATACTGAAGTAAGGCTGCCAAGAGGACTTGAAAGCGGGGCAGAATTGCAGGAAACCGATTTCAGGAGGTAGACTGGAATTGCATTGAAAGCATAGGAAAAGAGGCAGAACGTCCACAATGATGCACTTGGCCAAAAAGGGCGTATGCGTTTTTTCCTGAATATATTCAGGAAAAAACGCATACGCCCTTTTTGGCCAACCAAGCAAGCTTGCAAAGGAAATCTGCACTACAATGAAGTCTCACTTCCCCCCGGTCAAAAGGGCCATCTGAAAAAAGTGTAAAATCCAGAAAGGCAGAACAGGCCATGGAGAACTGGGAGCCTTGTTATGCTGATGGGCGTGATGGAAATTGCCAACAGACACTCGGGAGAAGTGTATGGTGTTTCCTGAAACATCTAAAAAACAAAGCAACAGAGCCTAGGGCACTGCCACTTATGGTCCTATAGCTTAGGGAAATTAAAATCAAAAAGACACAGCGTCCCCAAAGCTTGGGACGCCTCTGTTTACAAGAACCTCGTTTACAGTACAAGTTCAACATCGCAGAAAGTGAAAAATGGATAAAGAAGTTGTGGTATTTACTTACAAAGCAATATCACTCAGCAATGAAATCTATGTCATCAGGCCCTTAGCAGAACAATGAGTGGATTCAGGTATGATGATTCTAACTGAAATAAGTCACACAGAAAAAGAAACATCATAAGATATCAGTAATACACGGAATGTAAACTTGGCTACACAGGAACTGAATTACAGAACAGAACAGGGTCTCAAATTTAGAAAACCAACTTATGCTTGCTTAAGGGTAAAGGCGAGGTGGGGTGCTGCATAAAACCAGAGATTGAAATGAGCACAGATAAAGTTCCTTAAGTCAAATATGGAATAGACAAGAGCTACTCCTTGCTCAACGAAATGGACTCAACACCGCATATTAAACGCCTAAGAATGTACCTGACTAGTAAGTATCGTAAAACCTATGGATTCCTATGTCTCCAAAAGAGAATCAAGCATGTGTACAGGGGCATAAACGCAGCAGTGATAGGATTGGAGAGGTTCGGTGAGCAAATGAAGACCCTTTGAAGTCATATTGCATGGTACCCATTACACGGGTCTCAACTCTCCAGGTTTAAGGTATTCTTCCTTCAGCTAAAACATGCATGTGGAACCCAAGTATGATCAACCATGTGAATGGGAGACGTGTTCAAATATGTCTCAGTTTTCCTCCCCTGGTACTCGGGTGCAACATTCCAGACGCTTTACTAACAGTCTCCCCACTTGGAGAGTCAGCGCCTTTAACCTCCTGTTTGGCCCAGTTTGCAATTTCTGCGGAAGATGAACAGGAATAGCGAGAACCAATGAGAGACTAGCTGGAGGTGTCTGGACGGGCCAATTTAACTCTCATTTCCCACCAGGAAGAGGAAATAACCAAAGGGTCAGCGTGCCGTACCGGAGCCCGATTAGGGCCTGAAGCCATCCTGCGGTGTTGCGGCCAGCTCACAAGAAAGCGAGTTGAAGAAAGGAGCTCAGGGGCACTGTAATTCACAAACCTGCAGAGTTATAAATGACAGCTATCGTCCAAAAATAGACTGAAGTAAGGCTGCCAAGAGGACTTGAAAGCGGGGCAGAATTGCAGGAAACCGATTTCAGGAGGTAGACTGGAATTGCATTGAAAGCATAGGAAAAGAGGCAGAACGTCCACAATGATGCACTTGGCCAAAAAGGGCGTATGCGTTTTTTCCTGAATATATTCAGGAAAAAACGCATACGCCCTTTTTGGCCAACCAAGCAAGCTTGCAAAGGAAATCTGCACTACAATGAAGTCTCACTTCCCCCCGGTCAAAAGGGCCATCTGAAAAAAGTGTAAAATCCAGAAAGGCAGGACAGGCCATGGAGAACTGGGAGCCTTGTTATGCTGATGGGCGGGATGTAAATTGCCAACAGACACTCGGGAGAAGTGTATGGTGTTTCCTGAAACATCTAAAAAACAAAGCAACAGAACCTAGGGCACTTCCACTTATGGTCCTATAGCTTAGGGAAATTAAAATCAAAAAGACACAGCCACCCCAAAGTTTGGAATGGCTCTGTTTACAAGAACCTCGTTTACAGTACAAGTTCAACATCGCAGAAAGTGAAAAATGGATAAAGAAGTTGTGGTATTTACTTACAAAGCAATATCACTCAGCAATGAAATCTGTGTCATCAGGCCCTTAGCAGCACAATGAGTGGATTCAGGTATGATGATTCTAACTGAAATAAGTCACACAGAAAAAGAAACATCATAAGATATCAGTAATACACGGAATGTAAACTTGGCTACACAGGAACTGAATTACAGAACAGAACAGGGTCTCAAATTTAGAAAACCAACTTATGCTTGCTTAAGGGTAAAGGTGAGTTGGGGTGCTGCATAAAACCAGAGATTGAAATGAGCACAGATAAAGTTCCTTAAGCCAAATATGGAATAGACAAGAGCTACTCCTTGCTCAACGAAATGGACTCACCACCGCATATTAAACGCCTAAGAATGTACCTGACTAGTAAGTATCTTAAAACCTATAGATTGCTATGTCTCCGAAAGAGAATCAAGCATGTGTACAGGGGCATAAACGCAGCAGTGATAGGATTGGAGATTCGGTGAGCAAATGAAGACCCTTTGAAGTCATATTGCATGGTACCCATTCCACGGGTTTCAACTACCCAGGTTTTAGGTATTCTTCCTTCAGCTAAAACATGCATGTGGAACCCAGAGTATGATCAACCATTTGATCGGGAGACGTGTTCAAATATGTCTCAGTTTTCCTCCCCTGGTACTTGGGTGCAACATTCCAGACGCTTTACTAACACTCTCCCCACTTGGAGAGTCAGCGCCTTTAACCTCCTGTTTGGCCCAGTTTGCAATTTCTGTGGAAGATGAACAGGAATAGCGAGAACCAATGAGAGGCTAGCTGGAGGTGTCTGGACGGGCAAATTTAACTCTCATTTCCCACCAGGAGGAGGAAATAAACAAAGGCTCAACGTGCCGTGCCAGAACCAGATTAGGGCCTGAAGCCATCCTGCGGTGTTGCGGCCAGGTCACAAGAAAGCGAGTTGAAGAAAGGAGCTCAGGGGCACTGTAATTCACAAACCTGCAGAGTTATAAATGACAGCTATCGTCCAAAATAGACTGAAGTAAGGCTGCCAAGAGGACTTGAAAGCGGGGCAGAATTGCAGGAAACCGATTTCAGGAGGTAGACTGGAATTGCATTGAAAGCATAGGAAAAGAGGCAGAACGTCCACAATGATGCACTTGGCCAAAAAGGGCGTATGCGTTTTTTCCTGAATATATTCAGGAAAAAACGCATACGCCCTTTTTGGCCAACCAAGCAAGCTTGCAAAGGAAATCTGCACTACAATGAAGTCTCACTTCCCCCCGGTCAAAAGGGCCATCTGAAAAAAGTGTAAAATCCAGAAAGGCAGGACAGGCCATGGAGAACTGGGAGCCTTGTTATGCTGATGGGCGGGATGTAAATTGCCAACAGCCACTCGGGAGAAGTGTATGGTGTTTCCTGAAACATCTAAAACACAAAGCAACAGAGCCAAGGGCACTGCCACTTATGGTCCTATAGCTTAGGGAAATTAAAATCAAAAAGACACAGCCACCCCAAAGTTTGGAACGGCTCTGTTTACAAGAACCTCATTTACAGTACAAGTTCAACATCGTAGAAAGTGAAAAATGGATAAAGAAGTTGTGGTATTTACTTACAAAGCAATATCACTCAGCAATGAAATCTGTGTCATCAGGCCCTTAGCAGCACAATGAGTGGATTCAGGTATGATGATTCTAACTGAAATAAGTCACACAGAAAAAGAAACATCATAAGATATCACTAATACATGGAATGTAAACTTGGCTACACAGGAACTGAATTACAGAACAGAACAGGGTCTCAAATTTAGAAAACCAACTTATGCTTGCTTAAGGGTAAAGGTGAGGTGGGGTGCTGCATAAAACCAGAGATTGAAATGAGCACAGATAAAGTTCCTTAAGTCAAATATGGAATAGACAAGAGCTACTCCTTGCTCAACGAAATGGACTCAACACCCCATATTAAACGCCTAAGAATGTACCTGACTAGTAAGTATCGTAAAACCTATGGATTGCTATGTCTCCAAAAGAGAATCAAGCATGTGTACAGGGGCATAAACGCAGCAGTGATAGGATTGGAGAGGTTCGGTGAGCAAATGAAGACCCTTTGAAGTCATATTGCATGGGACCCATTACACGGGTCTCAACTCTCCAGGTTTAAGGTATTCTTCCTTCAGCTAAAACATGCATGTGGAACCCAAGTATGATCAACCATGTGAGCGGGAGACGTGTTCAAATATGTCTCAGTTTTCCTCCCCTGGTACTCGGGTGCAACATTCGAGACGCTTTACTAACACTCTCCCCACTTGGAGAGTCAGCGCCTTTAACCTCCTGTTTGGCCCAGTTTGCAATTTCTGAGGAAGATGAACAGGAATAGCGAGAACCAATGAGAGGCTAGCTGGAGGTGTCTGGACGGGCAAATTTAACTCTCATTTCCCACCAGGAAGAGGAAATAACCAAAGGCTCAACGTGCCGTACCGGAGCCAGATTAGGGCCTGAACCATCCTGCGGTGTTGCGGCCAGCTCAAAAGAAAGCGAGTTGAAGAAAGGAGCTCAGGGGCACTGTAATTCACAAACCTGCAGAGTTATAAATGACAGCTATCGTCCAAAAATAGACTGAAGTAAGGCTGCCAAGAGGACTTGAAAGCGGGGCAGAATTGCAGGAAACCGATTTCAGGAGGTAGACTGGAATTGCATTGAAAGCATAGGAAAAGAGGCAGAACGTCCACAATGATGCACTTGGCCAAAAAGGGCGTATGCGTTTTTTCCTGAATATATTCAGGAAAAAACGCATACGCCCTTTTTGGCCAACCAAGCAAGCTTGCAAAGGAAATCTGCACTACAATGAAGTCTCACTTCCCCCCGGTCAAAAGGGCCATCTGAAAAAAGTGTAAAATCCAGAAAGGCAGGACAGGCCATGGAGAACTGGGAGACTTGTTATGCTGATGGGTGGGATGTAAATTGCCAACAGACACTCGGGAGAAGTGTATGGTGTTTCCTGAAACATCTAAAAAACAAAGCAACAGAACCTAGGGCACTTCCACTTATGGTCCTATAGCTTAGGGAAATTAAAATCAAAAAGACACAGCCACCCCAAAGTTTGGAATGGCTCTGTTTACAAGAACCTCGTTTACAGTACAAGTTCAACATCGCAGAAAGTGAAAAATGGATAAAGAAGTTGTGGTATTTACTTACAAAGCAATATCACTCAGCAATGAAATCTGTGTCATCAGGCCCTTAGCAGCACAATGAGTGGATTCAGGTATGATGATTCTAACTGAAATAAGTCACACAGAAAAAGAAACATCATAAGATATCAGTAATACACGGAATGTAAACTTGGCTACACAGGAACTGAATTACAGAACAGAACAGGGTCTCAAATTTAGAAAACCAACTTATGCTTGCTTAAGGGTAAAGGTGAGTTGGGGTGCTGCATAAAACCAGAGATTGAAATGAGCACAGATAAAGTTCCTTAAGCCAAATATGGAATAGACAAGAGCTACTCCTTGCTCAACGAAATGGACTCACCACCGCATATTAAACGCCTAAGAATGTACCTGACTAGTAAGTATCTTAAAACCTATAGATTGCTATGTCTCCGAAAGAGAATCAAGCATGTGTACAGGGGCATAAACGCAGCAGTGATAGGATTGGAGATTCGGTGAGCAAATGAAGACCCTTTGAAGTCATATTGCATGGTACCCATTCCACGGGTTTCAACTACCCAGGTTTTAGGTATTCTTCCTTCAGCTAAAACATGCATGTGGAACCCAGAGTATGATCAACCATGTGATCGGGAGACGTGTTCAAATATGTCTCAGTTTTCCTCCCCTGGTACTTGGGTGCAACATTCCAGACGCTTTACTAACACTCTCCCCACTTGGAGAGTCAGCGCCTTTAACCTCCTGTTTGGCCCAGTTTGCAATTTCTGTGGAAGATGAACAGGAATAGCGAGAACCAATGAGAGGCTAGCTGGAGGTGTCTGGACGGGCAAATTTAACTCTCATTTCCCACCAGGAGGAGGAAATAAACAAAGGCTCAGCGTGCCGTGCCAGAACCAGATTAGGGCCTGAAGCCATCCTGCGGTGTTGCGGCCAGGTCACAAGAAAGCGAGTTGAAGAAAGGAGCTCAGGGGCACTGTAATTCACAAACCTGCAGAGTTATAAATGACAGCTATCGTCCAAAAATAGACTGAAGTAAGGCTGCCAAGAGGACTTGAAAGCGGGGCAGAATTGCAGGAAACCGATTTCAGGAGGTAGACTGGAATTGCATTGAAAGCATAGGAAAAGAGGCAGAATGTCCACAATGATGCACTTGGCCAAAAAGGGCGTATGCGTTTTTTCCTGAATATATTCAGGAAAAAACGCATACGCACTTTTTGGCCAACCAAGCAAGCTTGCAAAGGAAATCTGCACTACAATGAAGTCTCACTTCCCCCCGGTCAAAAGGGCCATCTGAAAAAAGTGTAAAATCCAGAAAGGCAGGACAGGCCATGGAGAACTGGGAGCCTTGTTATGCTGATGGGCGGGATGTAAATTGCCAACAGACACTCGGGAGAAGTGTATGGTGTTTCCTGAAACATCTAAAACACAAAGCAACAGAGCCTAGGGCACTGCCACTTATGGTCCTATAGCTTAGGGAAATTAAAATCAAAAAGACACAGCCACCCCAAAGTTTGGAACGGCTCTGTTTACAAGAACCTCATTTACAGTACAAGTTCAACATCGTAGAAAGTGAAAAATGGATAAAGAAGTTGTGGTATTTACTTACAAAGCAATATCACTCAGCAATGAAATCTGTGTCATCAGGCCCTTAGCAGCACAATGAGTGGATTCAGGTATGATGATTCTAACTGAAATAAGTCACACAGAAAAAGAAACATCATAAGATATCAGTAATACATGGAATGTAAACTTGGCTACACAGGAACTGAATTACAGAACAGAACAGGGTCTCAAATTTAGAAAACCAACTTATGCTTGCTTAAGGGTAAAGGTGAGGTGGGGTGCTGCATAAAACCAGAGATTGAAATGAGCACAGATAAAGTTCCTTAAGTCAAATATGGAATAGACAAGAGCTACTCCTTGCTCAACGAAATGGACTCAACACCGCATATTAAACGCCTAAGAATGTACCTGACTAGTAAGTATCGTAAAACCTATGGATTGCTATGTCTCCAAAAGAGAATCAAGCATGTGTACAGGGGCATAAACGCAGCAGTGATAGGATTGGAGAGGTTCGGTGAGCAAATGAAGACCCTTTGAAGTCATATTGCATGGGACCCATTACACGGGTCTCAACTCTCCAGGTTTAAGGTATTCTTCCTTCAGCTAAAACATGCATGTGGAACCCAAGTATGATCAACCATGTGAACGGGAGACGTGTTCAAATATGTCTCAGTTTTCCTACCCTGGTACTCGGGTGCAACATTCGAGACGCTTTACTAACACTCTCCCCACTTGGAGAGTCAGCGCCTTTAACCTCCTGTTTGGCCCAGTTTGCAATTTCTGAGGAAGATGAACAGGAATAGCGAGAACCAATGAGAGGCTAGCTGGAGGTGTCTGGACGGGCAAATTTAACTCTCATTTCCCACCAGGAAGAGGAAATAACCAAAGGCTCAACGTGCCGTACCGGAGCCAGATTAGGGCCTGAAGCCATCCTGCGGTGTTGCGGCCAGCTCAAAAGAAAGCGAGTTGAAGAAAGGAGCTCAGGGGCACTGTAATTCACAAACCTGCAGAGTTATAAATGACAGCTATCGTCCAAAAATAGACTGAAGTAAGGCTGCCAAGAGGACTTGAAAGCGGGGCAGAATTGCAGGAAACCGATTTCAGGAGGTAGACTGGAATTGCATTGAAAGCATAGGAAAAGAGGCAGAACGTCCACAATGATGCACTTGGCCAAAAAGGGCGTATGCGTTTTTTCCTGAATATATTCAGGAAAAAACGCATACGCCCTTTTTGGCCAACCAAGCAAGCTTGCAAAGGAAATCTGCACTACAATGAAGTCTCACTTCCCCCCGGTCAAAAGGGCCATCTGAAAAAAGTGTAAAATCCAGAAAGGCAGGACAGGCCATGGAGAACTGGGAGCCTTGTTATGCTGATGGGCGGGATGTAAATTGCCAACAACCACTCGGGAGAAGTGTATGGTGTTTCCTGAAACATCTAAAAAACAAAGCAACAGAACCTAGGGCACTTCCACTTATGGTCCTATAGCTTAGGGAAATTAAAATCAAAAAGACACAGCCACCCCAAAGTTTGGAATGGCTCTGTTTACAAGAACCTCGTTTACAGTACAAGTTCAACATCGCAGAAAGTGTAAAATGGATAAAGAAGTTGTGGTATTTACTTACAAAGCAATATCACTCAGCAATGAAATCTGTGTCATCAGGCCCTTAGCAGCACAATGAGTGGATTCAGGTATGATGATTCTAACTGAAATAAGTCACACAGAAAAAGAAACATCATAAGATATCAGTAATACACGGAATGTAAACTTGGCTACACAGGAACTGAATTACAGAACAGAACAGGGTCTCAAATTTAGAAAACCAACTTATGCTTGCTTAAGGGTAAAGGTGAGTTGGGGTGCTGCATAAAACCAGAGATTGAAATGAGCACAGATAAAGTTCCTTAAGCCAAATATGGAATAGACAAGAGCTACTCCTTGCTCAACGAAATGGACTCACCACCGCATATTAAACGCCTAAGAATGTACCTGACTAGTAAGTATCTTAAAACCTATAGATTGCTATGTCTCCGAAAGAGAATCAAGCATGTGTACAGGGGCATAAACGCAGCAGTGATAGGATTGGAGATTCGGTGAGCAAATGAAGACCCTTTGAAGTCATATTGCATGGTACCCATTCCACGGGTTTCAACTACCCAGGTTTTAGGTATTCTTCCTTCAGCTAAAACATGCATGTGGAACCCAGAGTATGATCAACCATGTGATCGGGAGACGTGTTCAAATATGTCTCAGTTTTCCTCCCCTGGTACTTGGGTGCAACATTCCAGACGCTTTACTAACACTCTCCCCACTTGGAGAGTCAGCGCCTTTAACCTCCTGTTTGGCCCAGTTTGCAATTTCTGTGGAAGATGAACAGGAATAGTGAGAACCAATGAGAGGCTAGCTGGAGGTGTCTGGACGGGCAAATTTAACTCTCATTTCCCACCAGGAGGAGGAAATAAACAAAGGCTCAGCGTGCCGTGCCAGAACCAGATTAGGGCCTGAAGCCATCCTGCGGTGTTGCGGCCAGGTCACAAGAAAGCGAGTTGAAGAAAGGAGCTCAGGGGCACTGTAATTCACAAACCTGCAGAGTTATAAATGACAGCTATCGTCCAAAAATAGACTGAAGTAAGGCTGCCAAGAGGACTTGAAAGCGGGGCAGAATTGCAGGAAACCGATTTCAGGAGGTAGACTGGAATTGCATTGAAAGCATAGGAAAAGAGGCAGAACGTCCACAATGATGCACTTGGCCAAAAAGGGCGTATGCGTTTTTTCCTGAATATATTCAGGAAAAAACGCATACGCCCTTTTTGGCCAACCAAGCAAGCTTGCAAAGGAAATCTGCACTACAATGAAGTCTCACTTCCCCCCGGTCAAAAGGGCCATCTGAAAAAAGTGTAAAATCCAGAAAGGCAGGACAGGCCATGGAGAACTGGGAGCCTTGTTATGCTGATGGGCGGGATGTAAATTGCCAACAGACACTCGGGAGAAGTGTATGGTGTTTCCTGAAACATCTAAAACACAAAGCAACAGAGCCTAGGGCACTGCCACTTATGGTCCTATAGCTTAGGGAAATTAAAATCAAAAAGACACAGCCACCCCAAAGTTTGGAACGGCTCTGTTTACAAGAACCTCATTTACAGTACAAGTTCAACATCGTAGAAAGTGAAAAATGGATAAAGAAGTTGTGGTATTTACTTACAAAGCAATATCACTCAGCAATGAAATCTGTGTCATCAGGCCCTTAGCAGCACAATGAGTGGATTCAGGTATGATGATTCTAACTGAAATAAGTCACACAGAAAAAGAAACATCATAAGATATCAGTAATGCACGGAATGTAAACTTGGCTACACAGGAACTGAATTACAGAACAGAACGGGGTCTCAAATTTAGAAAACCAACTTATTCTTGCTTAAGGGTAAAGGTGAGTTGGGGTGCTGCATAAAACCAGAGATTGAAATGAGCACAGATAAAGTTCCTTAAGCCAAATATGGAATAGACAAGAGCTACTCCTTGCTCAACGAAATGGACTCAACACCGCATATTAAACGCCTAAGAATGTACCTGACTAGTAAGTATCGTAAAACCTATGGATTGCTATGTCTCCAAAAGAGAATCAAGCATGTGTACAGGGGCATAAATGCAGCAGTGATAGGATTGGAGAGGTTCGGTGAGCAAATGAAGACCCTTTGAAGTCATATTGCATGGTACCCATTACACGGGTCTCAACTCTCCAGGTTTAAGGTATTCTTCCTTCAGCTAAAACATGCATGTGGAACCCAAGTATGATCAACCATGTGAACGGGAGACGTGTTCAAATATGTCTCAGTTTTCCTCCCCTGGTACTCGGGTGCAACATTCCAGACGCTTTACTAACACTCTCCCCACTTGGAGAGTCAGCGCCTTTAACCTCCTGTTTGGCACAGTTTGCAATTTCTGTGGAAGATGAACAGGAATAGCGAGAACCAATGAGAGGCTAGCTGGAGGTGTCTGGACGGGAAAATTTAACTCTCATTTCCCAACAGGAAGAGGAAATAACCAAAGGCTCAGCGTGCCGTACCGGAACCAGATTAGGGCCTGAAGCCATCCTGCGGTGTTGCGGCCAGCTCAAAAAAAACCGAGTTGAAGAAAGGAGCGCAGGGGCACTGTAATTCACAAACCTGCAGAGTTATAAATGAGAGCTATCGTCCAAAAATAGACTGAAGTACGGCTGCCAAGAGGACTTGAAAGCGGGGCAGAATTGCAGGAAACCGATTTCAGGAGGTAGACTGGAATTGCATTGAAAGCATAGGAAAAGAGGCAGAACGTCCACAATGATGCACTTGGCCAAAAAGGGCGTATGCGTTTTTTCCTGAATATATTCAGGAAAAACCGCATACGCCCTTTTTGGCCAACCAAGCAAGCTTGCAAAGGAAATCTGCCCTACAATGAAGTCTCACTTCCCCCCGGTCAAAAGGGCCATCTGAAAAAAGTGTAAAATCCAGAAAGGCAGGACAGGCCGTGGAGAACTGGGAGCCTTGTTATGCTGATGGGCGGGATGTAAATTGCCAACAACCACTCCGGAGAAGTGTATGGTGTTTCCTGAAACATCAAAAAAACAAAGCAACAGAACCTAGGGCACTTCCACTTATGCTCCTATAGCTTAGGGAAATTAAAATCAAAAAGACACAGCCACCCCAAAGTTTGGAACGGCTCTGTTTACAAGAACCTCATTTACAGTACAAGTTCAACATCGCAGAAAGTGAAAAATGGATAAAGAAGTTGTGGTATTTACTTACAAAGCAATATCACTCAGCAATGAAATCTGTGTCATCAGGCCCTTAGCAGCACAATGAGTGGATTCAGGTATGATGATTCTAACTGAAATAAGTCACACAGAAAAAGAAACATCATAAGATATCAGTAATACACGGAATGTAAACTTGGCTACACAGGAACTGAATTACAGAACAGAACAGGGTCTCAAATTTAGAAAACCAACTTATGCTTGCTTAAGGGTAAAGGTGAGTTGGGGTGCTGCATAAAACCAGAGATTGAAATGAGCACAGATAAAGTTCCTTAAGCCAAATATGGAATAGACAAGAGCTACTCCTTGCTCAACGAAATGGACTCAACACCGCATATTAAACGCCTAAGAATGTACCTGACTAGTAAGTATCGTAAAACCTATGGATTGCTATGTCTCCAAAAGAGAATCAAGCATGTGTACAGGGGCATAAATGCAGCAGTGATAGGATTGGAGAGGTTCGGTGAGCAAATGAAGACCCTTTGAAGTCATATTGCATGGTACCCATTACACGGGTCTCAACTCTCCAGGTTTAAGGTATTCTTCCTTCAGCTAAAACATGCATGTGGAACCCAAGTATGATCAACCATGTGAACGAGAGACGTGTTCAAATATGTCTCAGTTTTCCTCCCCTGGTACTCGGGTGCAACATTCCAGACGCTTTACTAACACTCTCCCCACTTGGAGAGTCAGCGCCTTTAACCTCCTGTTTGGCACAGTTTGCAATTTCTGTGGAAGATGAACAGGAATAGCGAGAACCAATGAGAGGCTAGCTGGAGGTGTCTGGACGGGCAAATTTAACTCTCATTTCCCACCAGGAAGAGGAAATAACCAAAGGCTCAGCGTGCCGTACTGGAACCAGATTAGGGCCTGAAGCCATCCTGCGGTGTTGCGGCCAGCTCAAAAAAAACCGAGTTGAAGAAAGGAGCGCAGGGGCACTGTAATTCACAAACCTGCAGAGTTATAAATGAGAGCTATCGTCCAAAAATAGACTGAAGTACGGCTGCCAAGAGGACTTGAAAGCGGGGCAGAATTGCAGGAAACCGATTTCAGGAGGTAGACTGGAATTGCATTGAAAGCATAGGAAAAGAGGCAGAACGTCCACAATGATGCACTTGGCCAAAAAGGGCGTATGCGTTTTTTCCTGAATATATTCAGGAAAAAACGCATACGCCCTTTTTGGCCAACCAAGCAAGGTTGCAAAGGAAATCTGCCCTACAATGAAGTCTCACTTCCCCCCGGTCAAAAGGGCCATCTGAAAAAAGTGTAAAATCCAGAAAGGCAGGACAGGCCATGGAGAACTGGGAGCCTTGTTATGCTGATGGGCGGGATGTAAATTGCCAACAACCACTCCGGAGAAGTGTATGGAGTTTCCTGAAACATCAAAAAAACAAAGCAACAGAACCTAGGGCACTTCCACTTATGGTCCTATAGCTTAGGGAAATTAAAATCAAAAAGACACAGCCACCCCAAAGTTTGGAATGGCTCTGTTTACAAGAACCTCATTTACAGTACAAGTTCAACATCGCAGAAAGTGAAAAATGGATAAAGAAGTTGTGGTATTTACTTACAAAGCAATATCACTCAGCAATGAAATCTGTGTCATCAGGCCCTTAGCAGCACAATGAGTGGATTCAGGTATGATGATTCTAACTGAAATAAGTCACACAGAAAAAGAAACATCATAAGATATCAGTAATACACGGAATGTAAACTTGGCTACACAGGAACTGAATTACAGAACAGAACAGGGTCTCAAATTTAGAAAACCAACTTATGCTTGCTTAAGGGTAAAGGTGAGTTGGGGTGCTGCATAAAACCAGAGATTGAAATGAGCACAGATAAAGTTCCTTAAGCCAAATATGGAATAGACAAGAGCTACTCCTTGCTCAACGAAATGGACTCAACACCGCATATTAAACGCCTAAGAATGTACCTGACTAGTAAGTATCGTAAAACCTATGGATTGCTATGTCTCCAAAAGAGAATCAAGCATGTGTACAGGGGCATAAACGCAGCAGTGATAGGATTGGAGAGGTTCGGTGAGCAAATGAAGACCCTTTGAAGTCATATTGCATGGTACCCATTACACGGGTCTCAACTCTCCAGGTTTAAGGTATTCTTCCTTCAGCTAAAACATGCATGTGGAACCCAAGTATGATCAACCATGTGAACGGGAGACGTGTACAAATATGTCTCAGTTTTCCTCCCCTGGTACTCGGGTGCAACATTCCAGACGCTTTACTAACACTCTCCCCACTTGGAGAGTCAGCGCCTTTAACCTCCTGTTTGGCCCAGTTTGCAATTTCTGCGGAAGATGAACAGGAATAGTGAGAACCAATGAGAGGCTAGCTGGAGGTGTCTGGACGGGCAAATTTAACTCTCATTTCCCACCAGGAAGAGGAAATAACCAAAGGCTCAGCGTGCCGTACCGGAACCAGATTAGGGCCTGAAGCCATCCTGCGGTGTTGCGGCCAGCTCAAAAGAAAGCGAGTTGAAGAAAGGAGCTCAGGGGCACTGTAATTCACAAACCTGCAGAGTTATAAATGACAGCTATCGTCCAAAAATATACTGAAGTAAGGCTGCCAAGAGGACGTGAAAGCGGGGCAGAATTGCAGGAAACTGATTTCAGGAGGTAGACTGGAATTGCATTGAAAGCATAGGAAAAGAGGCAGAACGTCCACAATGATGCACTTGGCCAAAAAGGGCGTATGCGTTTTTTCCTGAATATATTCAGGAAAAACCGCATACGCCCTTTTTGGCCAACCAAGCAAGCTTGCAAAGGAAATCTGCACTACAATGAAGTCTCACTTCCCCCCGGTCAAAAGGGCCATCTGAAAAAAGTGTAAAATCCAGAAAGGCAGGACAGGCCATGGAGAACTGGGAGCCTTGTTATGCTGATGGGCGGGATGTAAATTGCCAACAGACACACGGGAGAAGTGTATGGTGTTTCCTGAAACATCTAAAAAACAAAGCAACAGAGCCTAGGGCACTGCCACTTATGGTCCTATAGCTTAGGGAAATTAAAATCAAAAAGACACAGCCACCCCAAAGTTTGGGACGCCTCTGTTTACAACAACCTCGTTTACAGTACAAGCTCAACATCGCAGAAAGTGAAAAATGGATAAAGAAGTTGTGGTATTTACTTACAAAGCAATATCACTCAGCAATGAAATCTGTGTCATCAGGCCCTTAGCAGCACAATGAGTGGATTCAGGTATGATGATTCTAACTGAAATAAGTCACACAGAAAAAGAAACATCATAAGATATCAGTAATACACGGAATGTAAACTTGGCTACACAGGAACTGAATTACAGAACAGAACAGGGTCTCAAATTTAGAAAACCAACTTATGCTTGCTTAAGGGTAAAGGTGAGTTGGGGTGCTGCATAAAACCAGAGATTGAAATGAGCACAGATAAAGTTCCTTAAGCCAAATATGGAATAGACAAGAGCTACTCCTTGCTCAACGAAATGGACTCAACACCGCATATTAAACGCCTAAGAATGTACCTGACTAGTAAGTATCGTAAAACCTATGGATTGCTATGTCTCCAAAAGAGAATCAAGCATGTGTACGGGGGCATAAACGCAGCAGTGATAGGATTGGAGAGGTTCGGTGAGCAAATGAAGACCCTTTGAAGTCATATTGCATGGTACCCATTACACGGGTCTCAACTCTCCAGGTTTAAGGTATTCTTCCTTCAGCTAAAACATGCATGTGGAACCCAAGTATGATCAACCATGTGAACGGGAGACGTGTTCAAATATGTCTCAGTTTTCCTCCCCTGGTACTCGGGTGCAACATTCCAGACGCTTTACTAACACTCTCCCCACTTGGAGAGTCAGTCCCTTTAACCTCCTGTTTGGCCCAGTTTGCAATTTCTGCGGAAGATGAACAGGAATAGCGAGAACCAATGAGAGACTAGCTGGAGGTGTCTGGACGGGCAAATTTAACTCTCATTTCCCACCAGGAAGAGGAATTAACCAAAGGCTCAGCGTTCCGTGCCGGAACCAGATTAGGGCCTGAAGCCATCCTGCGGTGTTGCGGCCAGGTCACAAGAAAGCGAGTTGAAGAAAGGAGCTCAGGGGCACTGTAATTCACAAGCCTGCAGAGTTATAAATGACAGCTATTGTCCAAAAATAGACTGAAATAAGGCTGCCAAGAGGATTTGAAAGCGGGGCAGAATTGCAGGAAACCGATTTCAGGAGGTAGACTGGAATTGCATTGAAAGCATAGGAAAAGAGGCAGAACGTCCACAATGATGCACTTGGCCAAAAAGGGCATATGCGTTTTTTCCTGAATATATTCAGGAAAAAACGCATATGCCCTTTTTGGCCAACCAAGCAAGCTTGCAAAGGAAATCTGCACTATAATGAAGTCTCACTTCCCCCCGGTCAAAAGGGCCATCTGAAAAAAGTGTAAAATCCAGAAAGGCAGGACAGGCCATGGAGAACTGGGAGCCTTGTTATGCTGAAGGGCGGGATGTAAATTGCCAACAACCACTCGGGAGAAGTGTATGGTGTTTCCTGAAACATCTAAAAAACAAAGCAACAGAACCTAGGGCACTTCCACTTATGGTCCTATAGCTTAGGGAAATTAAAATAAAAAAGACACAGCCACCCCAAAGTTTGGAATGGCTCTGTTGACAAGAACCTCGTTTACAGTACAAGTTCAACATCGCAGAAAGTGAAAAATGGATAAAGAAGTTGTGGTATTTACTTACAAAGCAATATCACTCAGCAATGAAATCTGTGTCATCAGGCCCTTAGCAGCACAATGAGTGGATTCAGGTATGATGATTCTAACTGAAATAAGTCACACAGAAAAAGAAACATCATAAGATATCAGTAATACACGGAATGTAATCTTGGCTACACAGGAACTGAATTACAGAACAGAACAGGGTCCCAAATTTAGAAAACCATCTTATTCTTGCTTAAGGGTAAAGGTGAGTTGGGGTGCTGCATAAAACCAGAGATTGAAATGAGCACAGATAAAGTTCCTTAAGCCAAATATGGAATAGACAAGAGCTACTCCTTGCTCAACGAAATGGACTCAACACCCCATATTAAACGCCTAAGAATGTACCTGACTAGTAAGTATCTTAAAACCTATGGATTGCTATGTCTCCGAAAGAGAACCAAGCATGTGTACAGGGGCATAAACGCAGCAGTGATAGGATTGGAGAGGTTCGGTGAGCAAATGAAGACCCTTTGAAGTCATATTGCATGGTACCCATTCCACGGGTTTCAACTACCCAGGTTTAAGGTATTCTTCCTTCAGCTAAAACATGCATGTGGAACCTAGAGTATGATCAACCATGTGATCGGGAGACGTGTTCAAATATGTCTCAGTTTTCGTACCCTGGTACTCGGGTGCAAGATTCCAGACGCTTTACTAACACTCTCCCGACTTGGAGAGTCAGTCCCTTTAACCTCCTGTTTGGCCCAGTTTGCAATTTCTGCGGAAGATGAACAGGAATAGCGAGAACCAATGAGAGGCTACCTGGAGGTGTCTGGACGGGCAAATTTAACTCTCATTTCCCACCAGAGAGAGGAATTAACCAAAGGCTCAGCGTGCCGTGCCGGAACCAGATTAGGGCCTGAAGACATCCTGCGGTGTTGCGGCCAGGTCACAAGAAAGCGAGTTGAAGAAAGGAGCTCAGGGGCACTGTAATTCACAAACCTGCAGAGTTATAAATGACAGCTATCGTCCAAAAATAGACTGAAGTAAGGCTGCCAAGAGGACTTGAAAGCGGGGCAGAATTGCAGGAAACCGATTTCAGGAGGTAGACTGGAATTGCATTGAAAGCATAGGAAAAGAGGCAGAACGTCCACAATGATGCACTTGGCCAAAAAGGGCGTATGCGTTTTTTCCTGAATATATTCAGGAGAAAACGCATACGCCCTTTTTGGCCAACCAAGCAAGCTTGCAAAGGAAATCTGCAGTACAATGAAGTCTCACTTCCCCCCGGTCAAAAGGGCCATCTAAAAAAGTGTAAAATCCAGAAAGGCAGGACAGGCCATGGAGAACTGGGAGCCTTGTTATGCTGATGGGCGGGATGTAAATTGCCAACAGACACTTGGGAGAAGTGTATGGTGTTTCCTGAAACATCTAAAAAACAAAGCAACAGAGCCTAGGGCACTGCCACTTATGGTCCTATAGCTTAGGGAAATTAAAATCAAAAAGACACAGCCACCCCAAAGTTTGGGACGCCTCTGTTTACAAGAACCTCGTTTACAGTACAAGTTCAACATCGCAGAAAGTGAAAAATGGATAAAGAAGTTGTGGTATTTACTTACAAAGCAATATCACACAGCAATGAAATCTGTGTCATCAGGCCCTTAGCAGCACAATGAGTGGATTCAGGTATGATGATTCTAACTGAAATAAGTCACACAGAAAAAGAAACATCATAAGATATCAGTAATACACGGAATGTAAACTTGGCTACACAGGAACTGAATTACAGTACAGAACAGGGTCTCAAATTTAGAAAACCAACTTATGCTTGCTTAAGGGTAAAGGTGAGTTGTGGTGCTGCATAAAACCAGAGATTGAAATGAGCACAGATAAAGTTCCTTAAGTCAAATATGGAATAGACAAGAGCTACTCCTTGCTCAACGAAATGGACTCAACACCGCATATTAAACGCCTAAGAATGTACCTGACTAGTAAGTATCGTAAAACCTATGGATTGCTATGTCTCCAAAAGAGAATCAAGCATGTGTACAGGGGCATAAACGTAGCAGTGATAGGATTGGAGAGGTTCGGTGAGCAAATGAAGACCCTTTGAAGTCATATTGCATGGTACCCATTATACGGGTCTCAACGCTCCAGGTTTAAGGTATTCTTCCTTCAGCTAAAACATGCATGTGGAACCCAAGTATGATCAACCATGTGAACGGGAGACGTGTTCAAATATGTCTCAGTTTTCCTCCCCTGGTACTCGGGTGCAACATTCCAGACGCTTTACTAACACTCTCCCCACTTGGAGAGTCAGCGCCTTTAACCTCCTGTTTGGCCCAGTTTGCAATTTCTGCGGAAGATGAACAGGAATAGCGAGAACCAATGAGAGGCTAGCTGGAGGTGTCTGGACGGGCAAATTTAACTCTCATTTCCCACCAGGAAGAGGAAATAACCAAAGGCTCAGCGTGCCGTGCCGGAACCAGATTAGGGCCTGAAGCCATCCTGCGGTGTTGCGGCCAGGTCACAAGAATGCAAGTTGAAGAAAGGAGCTCAGGGGCACTGTAATTCACAAACCTGCAGAGTTATAAATGACAGCTATCGTCCAAAAATAGACTGAAGTGAGGCTGCGAAGAGGACTTGAAAGCGGGGCAGAATTGCAGGAAACCGATTTCAGGAGGTAGACTGGAATTGCATTGAAAGCATAGGAAAAGAGGCAGAACGTCCACAATGATGCACTTGGCCAAAAAGGGCGTATGCGTTTTTTCCTGAATATATTCAGGAAAAAACGCATACGCCCTTTTTGGCCAACCAAGCAAGCTTGCAAAGGAAATCTGCACTACAAGGAAGTCTCACTTCCCCCCAGTCAAAAGGGCCATCTGAAAAAAGTGTAAAATCCAGAAAGGCAGGACAGGCCATGGAGAACTGGGAGCCTTGTTATGCTGATGGGCGGGATGTAAATTGCCAACAACCACTCGGGAGAAGTGTATGGTGTTTCCTGAAACATCTAAAAAACAAAGCAACAGAACCTAGGGCACTTCCACTTATGGTCCTATAGCTTAGGGAAATTAAAATCAAAAAGACACAGCCACCCCAATGTTTGGAACGGCTCTGTTGACAAGAACCTCGTTTACAGTACAAGTTCAACATCGCAGAAAGTGAAAAATGGATAAAGAAGTTGTGGTATTTACTTACAAAGCAATATCACTCAGCAATGAAATCTGTGTCATCAGGCCCTTAGCAGCACAATGAGTGGATTCAGGTATGATGATTCTAACTGAAATAAGTCACACAGAAAAAGAAACATCATAAGATATCAGTAATACACGGAATGTAAACTTGGCTACACAGGAACTGAATTACAGAACAGAACAGGGTCTCAAATTTAGAAAACCAACTTATTCTTGCTTAAGGGTAAAGGTGAGTTGGGGTGCTGCATAAAACCAGAGATTGAAATGAGCACAGATAAAGTTCCTTAAGCCAAATATGGAATAGACAAGAGCTACTCCTTGCTCAACGAAATGGACTCAACACCGCATATTAAACGCATAAGAATGTACCTGACTAGTAAGTATCTTAAAACCTATGGATTGCTATGTCTCCGAAAGAGAACCAAGCATGTGTACAGGGGCATAAACGTAGCAGTGATAGGATTGGAGAGGTTCGGTGAGCAAATGAAGACCCTTTGAAGTCATATTGCATGGTACCCATTACACGGGTCTCAACTCTCCAGGTTTAAGGTATTCTTCCTTCAGCTAAAACATGCATGTGGAACCCAAGTATGATCAACCATGTGAACGGGAGACGTGTTCAAATATGTCTCAGTTTTCGTACCCTGGTACTCGGGTGCAACATTCCAGACGCTTTACTAACACTCTCCCCATTTGGAGAGTCAGCGCCTTTAACCTCCTGTTTGGCCCAGTTTGCAATTTCTGCGGAAGATGAACAGGAATAGCGAGAACCAATGGAGACTAGCTGGAGGTGTCTGGACGGGCAAATTTAACTCTCATTTCCTACCAGGAAGAGGAATTAACCAAAGGCTCAGCGTGCCGTGCCGGAACCAGATTAGGGCCTGAAGCCATCCTGCGGTGTTGCGGCCAGCTCACAAGAAAGCGAGTTGAAGAAAGGAGCTCAGGGGCACTGTAATTCAAAAACCTGCAGAGTTATAAATGACAGCTATCATCCAAAAATAGACTGAAGTAAGGCTGCCAAGAGGACTTGAAAGTGGGGCAGAATTGCAGGAAACCAATTTCAGGAGGTAGACTGGAATTGCATTGAAAGCATAGGAAAAGAGGCAGAACGTCCACAATGATGCACTTGGCCAAAAAGGGCGTATGCGTTTTTTCCTGAATATATTCAGGAAAAAACGCATATGCCCTTTTTGGCCAACCAAGCAAGCTTGCAAAGGAAATCTGCACTACAATGAATTCTCACTTCCCCCGGGTAAAAAGGGCCATCTGAAAAAAGTGTAAAATCCAGAAAGGCAGGACAGGCCATGGAGAACTGGAAGCCTTGTTATGCTGATGGGCGGGATGTAAATTGCCAACAACCACTCGGGAGAAGTGTATGGTGTTTCCTGAAACATCTAAAAAACAAAGCAACAGAACCTAGGGCACTTCCACTTATGGTCCTATAGCTTAGGGAAATTAAAATCAAAAAGACACAGCCACCCCAAAGTTTGGAACGGCTCTGTTTACAAGAACCTCGTTTACAGTACAAGTTCAACATCGCAGAAAGTGAAAAATGGATAAAGAAGTTGTGGTATTTACTTACAAAGCAATATCACTCAGCAATGAAATCTGTGTCATCAGGCCCTTAGCAGCACAATGAGTGGATTCAGGTATGATGATTCTAACTGAAATAAGTCACACAGAAAAAGAAACATCATAAGATATCAGTAATACACGGAATGTAAACTTGGCTACACAGGAACTGAATTACAGAACAGAACAGGGTCTCAAATTTAGAAAACCAACTTATGCTTGCTTAAGGGTAAAGGTGAGTTGTGGTGCTGCATAAAACCAGAGATTGAAATGAGCACAGATAAAGTTCCTTAAGTCAAATATGGAATAGACAAGAGCTACTCCTTGCTCAACGAAATGGACTCAACACCGCATATTAAACGCCTAAGAATGTAGCTGACTAGTAAGTATCGTAAAACTTATGGATTGCTATGTCTCCAAGAGAGAATCAAGCATGTGTACAGGGGCATAAACGTAGCAGTGATAGGATTGGAGAGGTTCGGTGAGCAAATGAAGACCCTTTGAAGTCATATTGCATGGTACCCATTACACGGGTCTCAACGCTCCAGGTTTAAGGTATTCTTCATTCAGCTAAAACATGCATGTGGAACCCAAGTATGATCAACCATGTGAACGGGAGACGTGTTCAAATATGTCTCAGTTTTCCTCCCCTGGTACTCGGGTGCAACATTCCAGACGCTTTACTAACACTCTCCCCACTTGGAGAGTCAGCGCCTTTAACCTCCTGTTTGGCCCAGTTTGCAATTTCTGCCGAAGTTGAACAGGAATAGCGAGAACCAATGAGAGGCTAGCTGGAGGTGTCTGGACGGGCAAATTTAACTCTCATTTCCCACCAGGAAGAGGAATTAACCAAAAGCTCAGCGTGCCGTACCAGAACCAGATTAGGGCCTGAAGCCATCCTGCGGTGTTGCGGCCAGCTCAAAAGAAAGCGAGTTGAAGAAAGGAGCTCAGGGGCACTGTAATGCACAAACCTGCAGAGTTATAAATGACAGCTATCGTCCAAAAATAGACTGAAGTAAGACTGCCAAGAGGACTTGAAAGAGGGGCAGAATTGCAGGAAACCGATTTCAGGAGGTAGACTGGAATTGCATTGAAAGCATAGGAAAAGAGGCAGAACGTCCACAATGATGCACTTGGCCAAAAAGGGCGTATGCGTTTTCTCCTGAATATATTCAGGAAAAAACGCATACGCCCTTTTTGGCCAACCAAGCAAGCTTGCAAAGGAAATCTGCACTACAAAGAAGTCTCACTTCCCCCCGGTCAAAAGGGCCATCTGAAAAAGGTGTAAAATCCAGAAAGGCAGGACAGGCCATGGAGAACTGGGAGCTTTGTTATTCTGATGGGCGGGATGTAAATTGTCAACAGACACTCCTGAGAAGTGTATGGTGTTTCCTGAAACATCTAAAAAACAAAGCAACAGAGCCTAGGGCACTTCCACTTATGGTCCTATAGCTTAGGGAAATTAAAATCAAAAAGACACAGCCACCCAAAAGTTTGGGACTCCTCTGTTTACAAGAACCTCGTTTACTGTAAAAGTTCAATATCGCAGAAAGTGAAAAATGGATAAAGAAGTTGTGGTACTTACGTACAATTCAGTATCACTCAGCAATGAAATCTTTGTCATCAGGCCCGTAGCAGCTTAATGAGTGGATTCAGGTACGATGTTTCTAACTGAAATAAGTCACACAGAAAAAGAAACATCATAAGATATCACTAATACACGGAATGTAAACTTGGCTACACAGGAATTGAATTACAGAACAGAACAGGGTCTCAAATTTAGAAAACCAACTTATGCTTGCTTAAGGGTAAAGGTGAGGTGGGGTGCTGCATAAAACCAGAGATTGAAATGAGCACAGATAAAGTTCCTTAAGTCAAATATGGAATAGACAAGAGCTACTCCTTGCTCAACGAAATGGACTCAACACCGCATATTAAACGCCTAAGAATGTACCTGACTAGTAAGTATCTTAAAACCTATGGATTTCTATGTCTCCGAAAGAGAATCAAGCATGTGTACAGGGGCATAAACGCAGCAGTGATAGGATTGGAGAGGTTCGGTGAGCAAATGAAGACCCTTTGAAGTCATATTGCATGCTACCCATTCCACGGGTTTCAACTACCCAGGTTTAAGGTATTCTTCCTTCAGCTAAAACATGCATGTGGAACCTAGAGTATGATCAACCATGTGATCGGGAGACGTGTTCAAATATGTCTCAGTTTTCGTACCCTGGTACTCGGGTGCAACATTCCAGACGCTTTACTAACACTCTCCCGACTTGGAGAGTCAGTCCCTTTAACCTCCTGTTTGGCCCAGTTTGCAATTTCTGCGGAAGATGAACAGGAATAGCGAGAACCAATGAGAGACTAGCTGGAGGTGTCTGGACAGGCAAATTTAACTCTCATTTCCCACCAGGAAGAGGAATTAACCAAAGGCTCAGCGTGCCGTGCCGGAACCAGATAAGGGCCTGAAGCCATCATGCGGTGTTGCGGCCAGCTCACAAGAAAGCGAGTTGAAGAAAGGAGCTCAGGGGCACTGTAATTCACAAACCTGCAGAGTTATAAATGACAGCTATCGTCCAAAAATATACTGAAGTAAGGCTGCCAAGAGGACTTGAAAGCGGGGCAGAATTGCAGGAAACCGATTTCAGGAGGTAGACTGGAATTGCATTGAAAGCATAGGAAAAGAGGCAGAACGTCCACAATGATGCACTTGGCCAAAAAGGGCGTATGCGTGTTTTCCTGAATATATTCAGGAAAAAACGCATACGCCCTTTTTGGCCAACCAAGCAAGCTTGCAAATGAAATCTGCACTACAATGAAGTCTCACTTCCCCCCGGTCAAAAGGGCCATCTGAAAAAAGTGTAAAATCCAGAAAGGCAGGACAGGCCATGGAGAACTGGGAGCCTTGTTATGCTGATGGGCGGGATGTAAATTGCCAACAGACACTCGGGAGAAGTGTATGGTGTTTCCTGAAACATCTAAAAAACAAAGCAACAGAACCTAGGGCACTTCCACTTATGGTCCTATAGCTTAGGGAAATTAAAATAAAAAAGACACAGACACCCCAAAGTTTGGGACGCCTCTGTTTACAAGAACCTCGTTTACAGTACAAGTTCAACATCGCAGAAAGTGAAAAATGGATAAAGAAGTTGTGGTATTTACTTACAAAGCAATATCACTCAGCAATGAAATCTGTGTCATCAGGCCCTTAGCAGCACAATGAGTGGATTCAGGTATGATGATTCTAACTGAAATAAGTCACACAGAAAAAGAAACATCATAAGATATCAGTAATACACGGAATGTAAACTTGGCTACACAGGAACTGAATTACAGAACAGAACAGGGTCTCAAATTTAGAAAACCAACTTATGCTTGCTTAAGGGTAAAGGTGAGTTGCGGTGCTGCATAAAACCAGAGATTGAAATGAGCACAGATAAAGTTCCTTAAGCCAAATATGGAATAGACAAGAGCTACTCCTTGCTCAACGAAATGGACTCAACACCGCATATTAAACGCCTAAGAATGTACCTGACTAGTAAGTATCTTAAAACCTATGGATTGCAATGTCTCCGAAAGAGAATCAAGCATGTGTACAGGGGCATAAACGCAGCAGTGATAGGTTTGGAGATGTTCGGTGAGCAAATGAAGACCCTTTGAAGTCATATTGCATGGTACCCATTCCACGGGTTTCAACTACCCAGGTTTAAGGTATTCTTCCTTCAGCTAAAACATGCATGTGGAACCTAGAGTATGATCAACCATGTGATCGGGAGACGTGTTCAAATATGTCTCAGTTTTCGTACCCTGGTACTCGGGTGCAACATTCCAGACGCTTTACTAACACTCTCCCCACTTGGAGAGTCAGTCCCTTTAACCTCCTGTTTGGCCCAGTTTGCAATTTCTGCGGAAGATGAACAGGAATAGCGAGAACCAATGAGAGACTAGCTGGAGGTGTCTGAACGGGCAAATTTAACTCTCATTTCCCACCAGGAAGAGGAATTAACCAAAGGCTCAGCGTGCCGTGCCAGAACCAGATTAGGGCCTGAAGCCATCCTGCGGTGTTGCGGCCAGCTCACAAGAAAGCGAGTTGAAGAAAGGAGCTCAGGGGCACTGTAATTCACAAACCTGCAGAGTTATAAATGACAGCTATCGTCCAAAAATATACTGAAGTAAGGCTGCCAAGAGGACTTGAAAGCGGGGCAGAATTGCAGGAAACCGATTTCAGGAGGTAGACTGGAATTGCATTGAAAGCATAGGAAAAGAGGCAGAACGTCCACAATGATGCACTTGGCCAAAAAGGGCGTATGCGTGTTTTCCTGAATATATTCAGGAAAAAACGCATACGCCCTTTTTGGCCAACCAAGCAAGCTTGCAAAGGAAATCTGCACTACAATGAAGTCTCACTTCCCCCCGGTCAAAAGGGCCATCTGAAAAAAGTGTAAAATCCAGAAAGGCAGGACAGGCCATGGAGAACTGGGAGCCTTGTTATGCTGATGGGCGGGATGTAAATTGCCAACAACCACTCGGGAGAAGTGTATGGTGTTTCCTGAAACATCTAAAAAACAAAGCAACAGAGCCTAGGGCAATGCCACTTATGGTCCTATAGCTTAGGGAAATTAAAATCAAAAAGACACAGCGACCCCAAAGTTTGGGACGCCTCTGTTTACAAGAACCTCGTTTACAGTACAAGTTCAACATTGCAGAAAGTGAAAAATGGGTAAAGAAGTTGTGGTATTTACTTACAAAACAATATCACTCAGCAATGAAATCTGTGTCATCAGGCCCTTAGCAGCACAATGAGTGGATTCAGGTATGATGATTCTAACTGAAATAAGTCACACAGAAAAAGAAACATCATAAGATATCAGTAATACACGGAATGTAAACTTGGCTACACAGGAACTGAATTACAGAACAGAACAGTGTCTCAAATTTAGAAAACCAACTTATGCTTGCTTAAGGGGAAAGGTGAGTTGGGGTGCTGCATAAAACCAGAGATTGAAATGAGCACAGATAAAGTTCCTTAAGCCAAATATGGTATAGACAAGAGCTACTCCTTGCTCAACGAAATGGACTCAACACCCCATATTAAACGCCTAAGAATGTACCTGACTAGTAAGTATCTTAAAACCTATGGATTGCTATGTCTCCGAAAGAGAATCAAGCATGTGTACAGGGGCATAAACGCAGCAGTGATAGGATTGGAGATGTTCGGTGAGCAAATGAAGACCCTTTGAAGTCATATTGCATGGTACCCATTCCACGGGTTTCAACTACCCAGGTTTAAGGTATTCTTCCTTCAGCTAAAACATGCATGTGGAACCTAGAGTATGATCAACCATGTGATCGGGAGACGTGTTCAAATATGTCTCAGTTTTCGTACCCTGGTACTCGGGTGCAACATTCCAGACGCTTTACTAACACTCTCCCGACTTGGAGAGTCAGTCCCTTTAACCTCCTGTTTGGCCCAGTTTGCAATTTCTGTGGAAGATGAACAGGAATAGCGAGAACCAATGAGAGACTAGCTGGAGGTGTCTGGATGGGCAAATTTAACTCTCATTTCCCACCAGGAAGAGGAATTAACCAAAGGCTCAGCGTGCCGTGCCGGAACCAGATTAGGGCCTGAAGCCATCCTGCGGTGTTGCGGCCAGCTCAAAAGAAAGCGAGTTGAAGAAAGGAGCTCAGGGGCACTGTAATTCACAAACCTGCAGAGTTATAAATGACAGCTATCGTCCAAAAATAGACTGAAGTAAGGCTGCCAAGAGGACTTGAAAGCGGGGCAGAATTGCAGGAAACCGATTTCAGGAGGTAGACTGGAATTGCATTGAAAGCATAGGAAAAGAGGCAGAACGTCCACAATGATGCACTTGGCCAAAAAGGGCGTATGCGTTTTTTCCTGAATATATTCAGGAAAAAACGCATACGCCCTTTTTGGCCAACCAAGCAAGCTTGCAAAGGAAATCTGCACTACAATGAAGTCTCACTTCCCCCCAGTCAAAAGGGCCATCTGAAAAAAGTGTAAAATCCAGAAAGGCAGGACAGGCCATGGAGAACTGGGAGCCTTGTTATGCTGATGGGCGGGATGTAAATTGCCAACAACCACTCGGGAGAAGTGTATGGTGTTTCCTGAAACATCTAAAAAACAAAGCAACAGAGCCTAGGGCAATGCCACTTATGGTCCTATAGCTTAGGGAAATTAAAATCAAAAAGACACAGCCACCCCAAAGTTTGGGACGCCTCCGTTTACAAGAACCTCGTTTACCATACAAGTTCAATATCACAGAAAGTGAAAAATGGATAAAGAATTTGTGGTACTTATATACAATGCAGTATCACTCAGCAATGAAATCTATGTCATCAGGCCCGTAGCAGCATAATGAGTGGATTCAGGTACGATGATTCTAACTGAAATAAGTCACACAGAAAAAGAAACATCATAAGATATCACTAATACACGGAATGTAAACTTGGCTACACAGGAACTGCATTCCAAAACAGAACAGGGTCTCAAATTTAGAAAACCAACTTATGCTTGCTTAAGGGGAAAGGTGAGTTGGGGTGCTGCATAAAACCAGAGATTGAAATGAGCACAGATAAAGTTCCTTAAGCCAAATATAGAATAGAAAAGAGCGACTCCTTGCTCAACGAAATGGACTCAACACCCCATATTAAACGCCTAAGAATGTACCTGTCTAGTAAGTATCTTAAAACCTATGGATTGCTATGTCTCCAAAAGAGAATCAAGCGTGTGTACAGGGGCATAAACGCAGCAGTGATAGGATTGGAGAGGTTCGGTGAGCAAATGAAGACCCTTTGAAGTCATATTGCATGGTACCCATTCCACGGGTCTCAACTCTCCAGGTTTAAGGTATTCTTCCTTCAGCTAAAACATGCATGTGGAACCCAGAGTATGATCAACCATGTGAACGGGAGACGTGTTCAAATATGTCTCAGTTTTCCTCCACTGGTACTCGGGTGCAACATTCCAGACGCTTTACTAACACTCTCCCGACTTGGATAGTCAGTCCCTTTAACCTCCTGTTTGGCCCAGTTTGCAATTTCTGCGGAAGATGAACATAATAGCGAGAACCAATGAGAGACTAGCTGGAGGTGTCTGAACGGGCAAATTTAACTCTCATTTCTCACCAGGAAGAGGAATTAACCAAAGGCTCAGCATGCCGGGCCAGAACCAGATTAGGGCCTGAAGCCATCCTGCGGTGTTGCGTCCAGGTCACAAGAAAGCGAGTTGAAGAAAGGAGCTCAGGGGCACTGTAATTCACAAACCTGCAGAGTTATAAATGACAGCTATCGTCCAAAAATAGACTGAAGTAAGGCTGCCAAGAGGACTTGAAAGCGGGGCAGAATTGCAGGAATCCGATTTCAGGAGGCAGACTGGAATTGCATTGAAAGCATAGGAAAAGAGGCAGAACGTCCACAATGATGCACTTGGCCAAAAGGGCGTATGCGTTTTTTCCTGAATATATTCAGGAAAAAACGCATACGCCCTTTTTGGCCAACCAAGCAAGCTTGCAAAGGAAATCTGCACTACAATGAAGTCTCACTTCCCCCCGGTCAAAAGGGCCATCTGAAAAAAGTGTAAAATCCAGAAAGGCAACAGGCCATTGAGAACTGGGAGCCTTGTTATGCTGATGGGCGGCATGTAAATTGCCGACAGACACTCGGGAGAAGTGTATGGTGTTTCCTGAAACATCTAAAAAACAAAGCAACAGAGCCTAGGGCACTTCCACTTATGGTCCTATAGCTTAGGGAAATTAAAATCAAAAAGACACAGCCACCGCAAAGTTTGGAACGGCTCTGTTTACAAGAACCTCGTTTACAGTACAAGTTCAACATCGCAGAAAGTGAAAAATGGATAAAGAAGTTGTGGTATTTACTTACAAAGCAATATCACTCAGCAATGAAATCTGTGTCATCAGGCCCTTAGCAGCACAATGAGTGGATTCAGGTATGATGATTCTAACTGAAATAAGTCACACAGAAAAAGAAACATCATAAGATATCAGTAATACATGGAATGTAAACTTGGCTACACAGGAACTTAATTACAGAACAGAACAGGGACTCAAATTTAGAAAAACAACTTATGCTTGCTTAAGGTTAAAGGTGAGTTGGGGTGCTGCATAAAACCAGAGATTGAAATGAGCACAGATAAAGTTCCTTAAGTCAAATATGGAATAGACAAGAGCTACTCCTTGCTCAACGAAATGGACTCAACACCGCATATTAAACGCCTAAGAATGTACCTGACTAGTAAGTATCTTAAAACCTATGGATTGCTATGTCTCCGAAAGAGAATCAAGCATATGTACAGGGGCATAAACGCAGCAGTGATAGGATTGGAGAGGTTCGGTGAGCAAATGAAGACCCTTTGAAGTCATATTGCATGGTACCCATTACACGGGTCTTAACTCTCCAGGTTTAAGGTATTCTTCCTTCAGCTAAAACATGCATGTGGAACACAAGTATGATCAACCATGTGAACGGGAGACGTGTTCAAATATGTCTCAGTTTTCCTCCCCTGGTACTCGGGTGCAACATTCCAGACGCTTTACTAACACTCTCCCCACTTGGAGAGTCAGCGCCTTTAACCTCCTGTTTGGCCCAGTTTGCAATTTCTGCGGAAGATGAACAGGAATAGCGAGAACCAATGAGAGGCTAGCTGGAGGTGTCTGGACGGGCAAATTTAACTCTCATTTCCCACCAGGAAGAGGAAATAACCAAAGGCTCAGCGTGCCGTACCGGAACCAGATTAGGGCCTGAAGCCATCCTGCGGTGTTGCGGCCAGCTCAAAAGAAAGCGAGTTGAAGAAAGGAGCTCAGGGGCACTGTAATTCACAAACCTGCAGAGTTATAAATGACAGCTATCGTCCAAAAATAGACTGAAGTAAGGCTGCCAAGAGCACTTGAAAGCGGGGCAGAATTGCAGGAAACCGATTTCAGGAGGTAGACTGGAATTGCATTGAAAGCATAGGAAAAGAGGCAGAACGTCCACAATGATGCACTTGGCCAAAAAGGGCGTATGCGTTTTTTCCTGAATATATTCAGGAAAAAACGCATACGCCCTTTTTGGCCAACCAAGCAAGCTTGCAAAGGAAATCTGCACTACAATGAAGTCTCACTTCCCCCCGGGCAAAAGGGCCATCTGAAAAAAGTGTAAAATCCAGAAAGGCAGGACAGGCCATGGAGAACTGGGAGCCTTGTTATGCTGATGGGCGGGATGTAAATTGCCAACAACCACTAGGGAGAAGTGTATGGTGTTTCCTGAAACATCTAAAAAACAAAGCAACAGAACCTAGGGCACTTCCACTTATGGTCCTATAGCTTAGGGAAATTAAAATCAAAAAGACACAGCCACCCCAAAGTTTGGGACGCCTCTGTTTACAAGAACCTCGTTTACAGTACAAGTTCAACATCGCAGAAAGTGAAAAATGGATAAAGAAGTTGTGGTATTTACTTACAAAGCAATATCACTCAGCAATGAAATCTGTGTCATCAGGCCCTTAGCAGCACAATGAGTGGATTCAGGTATGATGATTCTAACTGAAATAAGTCACACAGAAAAAGAAACATCATAAGATATCAGTAATACATGGAATGTAAACTTGGCTACACAGGAACTGAATTACAGAACAGAACAGGGACTCAAATTTAGAAAAACAACTTATGCTTGCTTAAGGGTAAAGGTGAGTTGGGGTGCTGCATAAAACCAGAGATTGAAATGAGCACAGATAAAGTTCCTTAAGCCAAATATGGAATAGACAAGAGCTACTCCTTGCTCAACGAAATGGACTCAACACCGCATATTAAACGACTAAGAATGTACCTGACTTGTAAGTATCTTAAAACCTATGGATTGCTATGTCTCCAAAAGAGAATCAAGCATGTGTACAGGGGCATAAACGCAGCAGTGATAGGATTGGAGAGGTTCGGTGAGCAAATGAAGACCCTTTGAAGTCATGTTGCATGGTACCCATTCCACGGGTTTCAACTACACAGGTTTAAGGTATTCTTCCTTCAGCTAAAACATGCATGTGGAACCCAGAGTATGATCAACCATGTGATCGGGAGACGTGTTCAAATATGTCTCAGTTTTCCTCCCCTGGTACTCGGGTGCAACATTCCAGATGCTTTACTAACACTCTCCCCACTTGGAGAGTCAGCGCCTTTAACCTCCTGTTTGGCACAGTTTGCAATTTCTGCGGAAGATGAACAGGAATAGCGAGAACCAATGAGAGACTAACTGGAGGTGTCTGGACGGGCAAATTTAACTCTCATTTCCCACCAGGAAGAGGAAATAACCAAAGGCTCAGCGTGCCGTGCCGGAACCAGATTAGGGCCTGAAGCCATCCTGCGGTGTTGCGGCCAGGTCACAAGAAAGCAAGTTGAAGAAAGGAGCTCAGGGGCACTGTAATTCACAAACCTGCAGAGTTATAAATGACAGCTATCGTCCAAAAATAGACTGAAGTAAGGCTGCCAAGAGGACTTGAATGCGGGGCAGAATTGCAGGAAACCGATTTCAGGAGGTAGACTGGAATTGCATTGAAAGCATAGGAAAAGAGGCAGAACGTCCACAATGATGCACTTGGCCAAAAAGGGCGTATGCGTTTTTTCCTGAATACATTCAGGAAAAAACGCATACGCCCTTTTTGGCCAACCAAGCAAGCTTGCAAAGGAAATCTGCACTACAATGAAGTCTCACTTCCCCCCGGGCAAAAGGGCCATCTGAAAAAAGTGTAAAATCCAGAAAGGCAGGACAGGCCATGGAGAACTGGGAGCCTTGTTATGCTGATGGGCGGGATGTAAATTGCCAACAACCACTCGGGAGAAGTGTATGGTGTTTCCTGAAACATCTAAAAAACAAAGCAACAGAGCCTAGGGCACTTATGGTCCTATAGCTTAGGGAAATTAAAATCAAAAAGACACAGCCACCCCAAAGTTTGGGACGCCTCCGTTTACAAGAACCTCGTTTACCGTACAAGTTCAATATCACAGAAAGTGAAAAATGGATAAAGAACTTGTGGTACTTACGTACAATGCAGTATCACTCAGCAATGAAATCTATGTCATCAGGCCCATAGCAGCATAATGAGTGGATTCAGGTACGATGATTCTAACTGAAATAAGTCACACAGAAAAAGAAACATCATAAGATATCACTAATACACGGAATGTAAACTTGGCTACACAGGAACAGCATTCCAAAACAGAACAGGGTCTCAAATTTAGAAAACCAACTTATGCTTGCTTAAGGGGAAAGGTGAGTTGGGGTGCTGCATAAAACCAGAGATTGAAATGAGCACAGATAAATTTCCTTAAGCCAAATATGGAATAGACAAGAGCTACTCCTTGCTCAACGAAATGGACTCAACACCCCATATTAAACGCCTAAGAATGTACCTGACTAGTAAGTATCTTAAAACCTATGGATTGCTATGTCTCCAAAAGAGAATCAAGCGTGTGTACAGGGGGATAAACGCAGCAGTGATAGGATTGGAGAGGTTCGGTGAGCAAATGAAGACCCTTTGAAGTCATATTGCATGGTACCCATTCCACGGGTCTCAACTCTCCAGGTTTAAGGTATTCTTCCTTCAGCTAAAACATGCATGTCGAACCCAAGTATGATCAACCATGTGAACGGGAGACGTGTTCAAATATGTCTCAGTTTTCCTCCCCTGGTACTCGGGTGCAACATTCCAGACGCTTTACTAACACTCTCCCGACTTGGAGAGTCAGTCCCTTTAACCTCCTGTTTGGCCCAGTTTGCAATTTCTGCGGAAGATGAACAGGAATAGCGAGAACCAATGAGAGACTAGCTGGAGGTGTCTGAACGGGCAAATTTAACTCTCATTTCCCACCAGGAAGAGGAATTAACCAAAGGCTCAGCATGCCGGGCCGTAACCAGATTAGGGCCTGAAGCCATCCTGCGGTGTTGCGCCAGCTCAAAAGAAAGCGAGTTGAAGAAAGGAGCTCAGGGGCACTGTAATTCACAAACCTGCAGAGTTATAAATGACAGCTATCGTCCAAAAATAGACTGAAGTAAGGCTGCCAAGAGGACTTGAAAGCGGGGCAGAATTGCAGGAAACCGATTTCAGGAGGTAGACTGGAATTGCATTGAAAGCATAGGAAAAGAGGCAGAACGTCCACAATGATGCACTTGGCCAAAAAGGGCGTATGCGTTTTTTCCTGAATATATTCAGGAAAAAACGCATACGCCCTTTTTGGCCAACCAAGCAAGCTTGCAAAGGAAATCTGCACTACAATGAAGTCTCACTTCCCCCCGGTCAAAAGGGCCATCTGAAAAAAGTGTAAAATCCAGAAAGGCAGAACAGGCCATGGAGAACTGGGAGCCTTGTTATGCTGATGGGCGTGATGGAAATTGCCAACAGACACTCTGGAGAAGTGTATGGTGTTTCCTGAAACATCTAAAAAACAAAGCAACAGAGCCTAGGGCACTTCCACTTATGGTCCTATAGCTTAGGGAAATTAAAATCAAAAAGACACAGCGTCCCCAAAGCTTGGGACGCCTCTGTTTACAAGAACCTCGTTTACAGTACAAGTTCAACATCGCAGAAAATGAAAAATGGATAAAGAAGTTGTGGTATTTACTTACAAAGCAATATCACTCAGCAATGAAATCTGTGTCATCAGGCCCTTAGCAGCACAATGAGTGGATTCAGGTATGATGATTCTAACTGAAATAAGTCACACAGAAAAAGAAACATCATAAGATATCAGTAATACACGGAATGTAAACTTGGCTACACAGGAACTGAATTACAGAACAGAACAGGGTCTCAAATTTAGAAAACCAACTTATTCTTGCTTAAGGGTAAAGGTGAGTTGGGGTGCTGCATAAAACCAGAGATTGAAATGAGCACAGAAAAAGTTCCTTAAGCCAAATATGGAATAGACAAGAGCTACTCCTTGCTCAACGAAATGGACTCAACACCCCATATTAAACGCCTAAGAATGTACCTGACTAGTAAGTATCTTAAAACCTATGGATTGCTATGTCTCCGAAAGAGAATCAAGCATGTGTACAGGGGCAGAAACGCAGCAGTGATAGGATTGGAGAGGTTCGGTGAGCAAATGAAGACCCTTTGAAGTCATATTGCATGGTACCCATTCCACGGGTTTCAACTACCCAGGTTTAAGGTATTCTTCCTTCAGCTAAAACATGCATGTGGAACCTAGAGTATGATCAACCATGTGATCGGGAGACGTGTTCAAATATGTCTCAGTTTTCCTCCCCTGGTACTCGGGTGCAACATTCCAGACGCTTTACTAACACTCTCCCCACATGGAGAGTCAGTCCCTTTAACATCCTGTTTGGACCAGTTTGCAATTTCTGCGGAAGATGAACAGGAATAGCGAGAACCAATGAGAGACTAGCTGGAGGTGTCTGGACGGGCAAATTTAACTCTCATTTCCCACCAGGAAGAGGAATTAACCAAAGGCTCAGCAGGCCAGGCTGGAACCAGATTAGGGCCTGAAGCCATCCTGCGGTGTTGCGGCCAGGTCACAAGAAAGCGAGTTGAAGAAAGGAGCTCAGGATCACTGTAATTCACAAACCTGCAGAGTTATAAATGACAGCTATCGTCCAAAAATAGACTGAAGTAAGGCTGCCAAGAGGACTTGAAAGCGGGGCAGAATTGCAGGAAACCGATTTCAGGAGGTAGACTGGAATTGCATTGAAAGCATAGGAAAAGAGGCAGAACGTCCACAATGATGCACTTGGCCAAAAAGGGCGTATGCGTTTTTTCCTGAATATATTCAGGAAAAAACGCATACGCCCTTTTTGGCCAACCAAGCAAGCTTGCAAAGGAAATCTGCACTACAATGAAGTCTCACTTCCCCCCGGTCAAAAGGGCCATCTGAAAAAAGTGTAAAATCCAGAAAGGCAACAGGCCATTGAGAACTGGGAGCCTTGTTATGCTGATGGGCGGGATGTAAATTGCCAACAGACACTTGGGAGAAGTGTATGGTGTTTCCTGAAACATCTAAAAAACAAAGCAACAGAGCCTAGGGCACTTCCACTTATGGTCCTATAGCTTAGGGAAATTAAAATCAAAAAGACACAGCCACCCGAAAGTTTGGAACGGCTCTGTTTACAAGAACCTCGTTTACAGTACAAGTTCAACATCGCAGAAAGTGAAAAATGGATAAAGATGTTGTGGTATTCACTTACAAAGCAATATCACTCAGCAATGAAATCTATGTCATCAGGCCCTTAGCAGCACAATGAGTGGATTCAGGTATGATGATTCTAACTGAAATAAGTCACACAGAAAAAGAAAGATCATAAGATATCAGTAATACACGGAATGGAAACTTGGCTACACAGGAACTGAATTACAGAACAGAACAGGGTCTCAAATTTAGAAAACCAACTTATGCTTGCTTAAGGGTAAAGGTGAGTTGGGGTGCTGCATAAAACCAGAGATTGAAATGAGCACAGATAAAGTTCCTTAAGCCAAATATGGAATAGACAAGAGCTACTCCTTGCTCAACGAAATGGACTCAACACCGCATATTAAACGCCTAAGAATGTACCTGACTAGTAAGTATCGTAAAACCTATGGATTGCTATGTCTCCGAAAGAGAATCAAGCATGTGTACAGGGGCATAAACGCAGCAGTGATAGGATTGGAGAGGTTCGGTGAGCAAATGAAGACCCTTTGAAGTCATATTGCATGGTACCCATTACACGGGTCTCAACTCTCCAGGTTTAAGGTATTCTTCCTTCAGGTAAAACATGCATGTGGAACCCAAGTATGATCAACCATGTGAACGGGAGACGTGTTCAAATATGTCTCAGTTTTCCTCCCCTGGTACTCGGGTGCAACATTCCAGACGCTTTACTAACACTCTCCCCACTTGGAGAGTCAGCGCCTTTAACCTCCTGTTTGGCCCAGTTTGCAATTTCTGCGGAAGATGAACAGGAATAGCGAGAACCAATGAGAGGCTAGCTGGAGGTGTCTGGACGGGCAAATTTAACTCTCATTTCCCACCAGGAAGAGGAAATAACCAAAGGCTCAGCGTGCCGTACCGGAACCAGATTAGGGCCTGAAGCCATCCTGCGGTGTTGCGGCCAACTCAAAAGAAAGCGAGTTGAAGAAAGGAGCTCAGGGGCACTGTAATTCACAAACCTGCAGAGTTATAAATGACAGCTATCGTCCAAAAATAGACTGAAGTAAGGCTGCCAAGAGGACTTGAAAGCGGGGCAGAATTGCAGGAAACCGATTTCAGGAGGTAGACTGGAATTGCATTGAAAGCATAGGAAAAGAGGCAGAACGTCCACAATGATGCACTTGGCCAAAAAGGGCGTATGCGTTTTTTCCTGAATATATTCAGGAAAAAACGCATACGCCCTTTTTGGCCAACCAAGCAAGCTTGCAAAGGAAATCTGCACTACAATGAAGTCTCACTTCCCCCCAGCCAAAAGGGCCATCTGAAAAAAGTGTAAAATCCAGAAAGGCAACAGGCCATTGAGAACTGGGAGCCTTGTTATGCTGATGGGCGGGATGTAAACTGCCAACAGACACTAGGGAGAAGTGTATGGTGTTTCCTGAAACATCTAAAAAACAAAGCAACAGAGCCTAGGGCACTTCCACTTATGGTCCTATAGCTTAGGGAAATTAAAATCAAAAAGACACAGCCACCCCAAAGTTTGGAACAGCTCTGTTTACAAGAACCTCGTTTACAGTACATGTTCAACATCGCAGAAAGTGAAAAATGGATAAAGAAGTTGTGGTATTCACTTACAAAGCAATATCATTCAGCAGTGAAATCTATGTCATCAGGCCCTTAGCAGCACAATGAGTGGATTCAGGTATGATGATTCTAACTGAAATAAGTCACACAGAAAAAGAAACATCATAAGATATCAGTAATACACGGAATGGAAACTAGGCTACACAGGAACTGAATTACAGAACAGAACAGGGTCTCAAATTTAGAAAAACAACTTATGCTTGCTTAAGGGTAAAGGTGAGTTGGGGTGCTGCATAAAACCAGAGATTGAAATGAGCACAGATAAAGTTCCTTAAGCCAAATATGGAATAGACAAGAGCTACTCCTTGCTCAACGAAATGGACTCAACACCGCATATTAAACGCCTAAGAATGTACCTGACTAGTAAGTATCGTAAAACCTATGGATTGCTATGTCTCCGAAAGAGAATCAAGCATGTGTACAGGGGCATAAACGCAGCAGTGATAGGATTGGAGAGGTTCGGTGAGCAAATGAAGACCCTTTGAAGTCATATTGCATGGTACCCATTACACGGGTCTCAACTCTCCAGGTTTAAGGTATTCTTCCTTCAGGTAAAACATGCATGTGGAACCCAAGTATGATCAACCATGTGAATGGGAGACGTGTTCAAATATGTCTCAGTTTTCCTCCCCTGGTACTCGGGTGCAACATTCCAGACGCTTTACTAACACTCTCCCCACTTGGAGAGTCAGCGCCTTTAACCTCCTGTTTGGCCCAGTTTGCAATTTCTGCGGAAGATGAACAGGAATAGCGAGAACCAATGAGAGGCTAGCTGGAGGTGTCTGGACGGGCAAATTTAACTCTCATTTCCCACCAGGAAGAGGAAATAACCAAAGGCTCAGCGTGCCGTACCGGAACCAGATTAGGGCCTGAAGCCATCCTGCGGTGTTGCGGCCAACTCAAAAGAAAGCGAGTTGAAGAAAGGAGCTCAGGGGCACTGTAATTCACAAACCTGCAGAGTTATAAATGACAGCTATCGTCCAAAAATAGACTGAAGTAAGGCTGCCAAGAGGACTTGAAAGCGGGGCAGAATTGCAGGAAACCGATTTCAGGAGGTAGACTGGAATTGCATTGAAAGCATAGGAAAAGAGGCAGAACGTCCACAATGATGCACTTGGCCAAAAAGGGCGTATGCGTTTTTTCCTGAATATATTCAGGAAAAAACGCATACGCCCTTATTGGCCAACCAAGCAAGCTTGCAAAGGAAATCTGCACTACAATGAAGTCTCACTTCCCCCCAGCCAAAAGGGCCATCTGAAAAAAGTGTAAAATCCAGAAAGGCAACAGGCCATTGAGAACTGGGAGCCTTGTTATGCTGATGGGCGGGATGTAAACTGCCAACAGACACTAGGGAGAAGTGTATGGTGTTTCCTGAAACATCTAAAAAACAAAGCAACAGAGCCTAGGGCACTTCCACTTATGGTCCTATAGCTTAGGGAAATTAAAATCAAAAAGACACAGCCACCCCAAAGTTTGGAACAGCTCTGTTTACAAGAACCTCGTTTACAGTACATGTTCAACATCGCAGAAAGTGAAAAATGGATAAAGAAGTTTTGGTATTCACTTACAAAGCAATATCATTCAGCAGTGAAATCTATGTCATCAGGCCCTTAGCAGCACAATGAGTGGATTCAGGTATGATGATTCTAACTGAAATAAGTCACACAGAAAAAGAAACATCATAAGATATCAGTAATACACGGAATGGAAACTTGGCTACACAGGAACTGAATTACAGAACAGAACAGGGTCTCAAATTTAGAAAAACAACTTATGCTTGCTTAAGGGTAAAGGTGAGTTGGGGTGCTGCATAAAACCAGAGATTGAAATGAGCACAGATAAAGTTCCTTAAGCCAAATATGGAATAGACAAGAGCTACTCCTTGCTCAACGAAATGGACTCAACACCGCATATTAAACGCCTAAGAATGTACCTGACTAGTAAGTATCGTAAAACCTATGGATTGCTATGTCTCCGAAAGAGAATCAAGCATGTGTACAGGGGCATAAACGCAGCAGTGATAGGATTGGAGAGGTTCGGTGAGCAAATGAAGACCCTTTGAAGTCATATTGCATGGTACCCATTCCACGGGTTTCAACTACCCAGGTTTAAGGTATTCTTCCTTCAGCTAAAACATGCATGTGGAACCTAGAGTATGATCAACCATGTGATCGGGAGACGTGTTCAAATATGTCTCAGTTTTCCTCCCCTGGTACTCGGGTGCAACATTCCAGACGCTTTACTAACACTCTCCCTAAGTGGAGAGTCAGTCCCTTTAACCTCCTGTTTGGCCCAGTTTGCAATTTCTGCGGAAGATGAACAGGAATAGCGAGAACCAATGAGAGGCTAGCTGGAGGTGTCTGGACGGGCAAATTTAACTCTCATTTCCCACCAGGAAGAGGAATTAACCAAAGGATCAGCATGCCGGACCGGAACCAGATTAGGGCCTGAAGCCATCTTGCGGTGTTGCGGCCAGGTCACAAGAAAGCGAGTTGAAGAAAGGAGCTCAGGGGCACTGTAATTCACAAACCTGCAGAGTTATAAATGACAGCTATCATCCAAAAATAGACTGAAGTAAGGCTGCCAAGAGGACTTGAAAGCGGGGCAGAATTGCAGGAAACCGATTTCAGGAAGTAGACTGGAATTGCATTGAAAGCATAGGAAAAGAGGCAGAACGTCCACAATGATGCACTTGGCCAAAAAGGGCGTATGCGTTTTTTCCTGAATATATTCAGGAAAAAACGCATACGCCCTTTTTGGCCAACCAAGCAAGCTTGCAAAGGAAATCTGCACTACAATGAAGTCTCACTTCCCCCCAGCCAAAAGGGCCATCTGAAAAAAGTGTAAAATCCAGAAAGGCAACAGGCCATTGAGAACTGGGAGCCTTGTTATGCTGATGGGCGGGATGTAAACTGCCAACAGGCACTAGGGAGAAGTGTATGGTGTTTCCTGAAACATCTAAAAAACAAAGCAACAGAGCCTAGGGCACTTCCACTTATGGTCCTATAGCTTAGGGAAATTAAAATCAAAAAGACTCAGCCACCCCAAAGTTTGGAACAGCTCTGTTTACAAGAACCTCGTTTACAGTACAAGTTCAACATCGCAGAAAGTGAAAAATGGATAAAGAAGTTGTGGTATTCACTTACAAAGCAATATCATTCAGCAGTGAAATCTATGTCATCAGGCCCTTAGCAGCACAATGAGTGGATTCAGGTATGATGATTCTAACTGAAATAAGTCACACAGAAAAAGAAACATCATAAGATATCAGTAATACACGGAATGGAAACTTGGCTACACAGGAACTGAATTACAGAACAGAACAGGGTCTCAAATTTAGAAAAACAACTTATGCTTGCTTAAGGGTAAAGGTGAGTTGGGGTGCTGCATAAAACCAGAGATTGAAATGAGCACAGATAAAGTTCCTTAAGCCAAATATGGAATAGACAAGAGCTACTCCTTGCTCAACGAAATGGACTCAACACCGCATATTAAACGCCTAAGAATGTACCTGACTTGTAAGTATCTTAAAACCTAAGAATTGCTATGTCTCCGAAAGAGAATCAAGCATGTGTACAGGGGCATAAACGCAGCAGTGATAGGATTGGAGAGGTTCGGTGAGCAAATGAAGACCCTTTGAAGTCATATTGCATGGTACCCATTACACGGGTCTCAACTCTCCAGGTTTAAGGTATTCTTCCTTCAGGTAAAACATGCATGTGGAACCCAAGTATGATCAACCATGTGAACGGGAGACGTGTTCAAATATGTCTCAGTTTTCCTCCCCTGGTACTCGGGTGCAACATTCCAGACGCTTTACTAACACTCTCCCCACTTGGAGAGTCAGCGCCTTTAACCTCCTGTTTGGCCCAGTTTGCAATTTCTGCGGAAGATGAACAGGAATAGCGAGAACCAATGAGAGGCTAGCTGGAGGTGTCTGGACGGGCAAATTTAACTCTCATTTCCCACCAGGAAGAGGAAATAACCAAAGGCTCAGCGTGCCGTACCGGAACCAGATTAGGGCCTGAAGCCATCCTGCGGTGTTGCGGCCAACTCAAAAGAAAGCGAGTTGAAGAAAGGAGCTCAGGGGCACTGTAATTCACAAACCTGCAGAGTTATAAATGACAGCTATCGTCCAAAAATAGACTGAAGTAAGGCTGCCAAGAGGACTTGAAAGCGGGGCAGAATTGCAGGAAACCGATTTCAGGAGGTAGACTGGAATTGCATTGAAAGCATAGGAAAAGAGGCAGAACGTCCACAATGATGCACTTGGCCAAAAAGGGCGTATGCGTTTTTTCCAAACGCATACGCCCTTTTTGGCCAACCAAGCAAGCTTGCAAAGGAAATCTGCACTACAATGAAGTCTCACTTCCCCCCAGCCAAAAGGGCCATCTGAAAAAAGTGTAAAATCCAGAAAGGCAACAGGCCATTGAGAACTGGGAGCCTTGTTATGCTGATGGGCGGGATGTAAACTGCCAACAGACACTAGGGAGAAGTGTATGGTGTTTCCTGAAACATCTAAAAAACAAAGCAACAGAGCCTAGGGCACTTCCACTTATGGTCCTATAGCTTAGGGAAATTAAAATCAAAAAGACACAGCCACCCCAAAGTTTGGAACAGCTCTGTTTACAAGAACCTCGTTTACAGTACAAGTTCAACATCGCAGAAAGTGAAAAATGGATAAAGAAGTTGTGGTATTCACTTACAAAGAAATATCATTCAGCAGTGAAATCTATGTCATCAAGCCCTTAGCAGCACAATGAGTGGATTCAGGTATGATGATTCTAACTGAAATAAGTCACACAGAAAAAGAAACATCATAAGATATCAGTAATACACGGAATGGAAACTTGGCTACACAGGAACTGAATTACAGAACAGAACAGGGTCTCAAATTTAGAAAAACAACTTATGCTTGCTTAAGGGTAAAGGTGAGTTGGGGTGCTGCATAAAACCAGAGATTGAAATGAGCACAGATAAAGTTCCTTAAGCCAAATATGGAATAGACAAGAGCTACTCCTTGCTCAACGAAATGGACTCAACACCGCATATTAAACGCCTAAGAATGTACCTGACTTGTAAGTATCTTAAAACCTAAGAATTGCTATGTCTCCGAAAGAGAATCAAGCATGTTTACAGGGGCATAAACGCAGCAGTGATAGGATTGGAGAGGTTCGGTGAGCAAATGAAGACCCTTTGAAGTCATATTGCATGGTACCCATTCCACGGGTTTCAACTACCCAGGTTTAAGGTATTCTTCCTTCAGCTAAAACATGCATGTGGAACCTAGAGTATGATCAACCATGTGATCGGGAGACGTGTTCAAATATGTCTCAGTTTTCCTCCCCTGGTACTCGGGTGCAACATTCCAGACGCTTTACTAACACTCTCCCTAAGTGGAGAGTCAGTCCCTTTAACCTCCTGTTTGGCCCAGTTTGCAATTTCTGCGGAAGATGAACAGGAATAGCGAGAACCAATGAGAGGCTAGCTGGAGGTGTCTGGACGGGCAAATTTAACTCTCATTTCCCACCAGGAAGAGGAATTAACCAAAGGCTCAGCATGCCGGACCGGAACCAGATTAGGGCCTGAAGCCATCTTGCGGTGTTGCGGCCAGGTCACAAGAAAGCGAGTTGAAGAAAGGAGCTCAGGGGCACTGTAATTCACAAACCTGCAGAGTTATAAATGACAGCTATCGTCCAAAAATAGACTGAAGTAAGGCTGCCAAGAGGACTTGAAAGCGGGGCAGAATTGCAGGAAACCGATTTCAGGAGGTAGACTGGAATTGCATTGAAAGCATAGGAAAAGAGGCAGAACGTCCACAATGATGCACTTGGCCAAAAAGGGCGTATGCGTTTTTTCCTGAATATATTCAGGAAAAAACGCATACGCCCTTTTTGGCCAACCAAGCAAGCTTGCAAAGGAAATCTGCACTACAATGAAGTCTCACTTCCCCCCGGTCAAAAGGGCCATCTGAAAAAAGTGTAAAATCCAGAAAGGCAGGACAGGCCATGGAGAACTGGGAGCCTTGTTATGCTGATGGGCGGGATGTAATTTGCCAACAACCACTCGGGAGAAGTGTATGGTGTTTCCTGAAACATCTAAAAAACAAAGCAACAGAACCTAGGGCACTTCCACTTATGGTCCTATAGCTTAGGGAAATTAAAATCAAAAAGACACAGCCACCCCAAAGTTTGGAACGGCTCTGTTTACAAGAACCTCATTTACAGTACAAGTTCAACATCGCAGAAAGTGAAAAATGGATAAAGAAGTTGTGGTATTTACTTACAAAGCAATATCACTCAGCAATGAAATCTGTGTCATCAGGCCCTTAGCAGCACAATGAGTGGATTCAGGTATGATGATCCTAACTGAAGTAAGTCACACAGAAAAAGAAACATCATAAGATATCAGTAATACACGGAATGGAAACTTGGCTACACAGGAACTGAATTACAGAACAGAACAGGGTCTCAAATTTAGAAAACCAACATATGCTTGCTTAAGGGTAAAGGTGAGTTGGGGTGCTGCATAAAACCAGAGATTGAAATGAGCACAGATAAAGTTCCTTAAGTCAAATATGGAATAGACAAGAGCTACTCCTTGCTCAACGAAATGGACTCAACACCGCATATTAAACGCCTAAGAATGTACCTGACTAGTAAGTATCTTAAAACCTATGGATTGCTATGTCTCCGAAAGAGAATCAAGCATGTGTACAGGGGCATAAACGCAGCAGTGATAGGATTGGAGAGGTTCGGTGAGCAAATGAAGACCCTTTGAAGTCATATTGCATGGTACCCATTACACGGGTCTTAACTCTCCAGGTTTAAGGTATTCTTCCTTCAGCTAAAACATGCATGTGGAACCCAAGTATGATCAACCATGTGAACGGGAGACGTGTTCAAATATGTCTCAGTTTTCCTCCCCTGGTACTCGGGTGCAACATTCCAGACGCTTTACTAACACTCTCCCCACTTGGAGAGTCAGCGCCTTTAACCTCCTGTTTGGCCCAGTTTGCAATTTCTGCGGAAGATGAACAGGAATAGCGAGAACCAATGAGAGACTAGCTGGAGGTGTCTGGACGGGCAAATTTAACTCTCATTTCCCACCAGGAAGAGGAAATAACCAAAGGCTCAGCGTGCCGTGCCGGAACCAGATTAGGGCCTGAAGCCATCCTGCGGTGTTGCGGCCAGGTCACAAGAAAGCGAGTTGAAGAAAGGAGCTCAGGGGCACTGTAATTCACAAACCTGCAGAGTTATAAATGACAGCTATCGTCCAAAAATAGACTGAAGTAAGGCTGCGAAGAGGACTTGAAAGCGGGGCAGAATTGCAGGAAACCGATTTCAGGAGGTAGACTGGAATTGCATTGAAAGCATAGGAAAAGAGGCAGAACGTCCACAATGATGCACTTGGCCAAAAAGGGTGTATGCGTTTTTTCCTGAATATATTCAGGAAAAAACGCATACGCCCTTTTTGGCCAACCAAGCAAGCTTGCAAAGGAAATCTGCACTACAATGAAGTCTCACTTCCCCCCGGTCAAAAGGGCCATCTGAAAAAAGTGTAAAATCCAGAAAGGCAGAACAGGCCATGGAGAACTGGGAGCCTTGTTATGCTGATGGGCGGGATGTAAATTGCCAACAGACACTCCGGAGAAGTGTATGGTGTTTCCTGAAACATCTAAAAAACAAAGCAACAGAGCCTAGGGCACTGCCACTTATGGTCCTATAGCTTAGGGAAATTAAAATCAAAAAGACACAGCCACCCCAAAGTTTGGGACGCCTCTGTTTACAAGAACCTCGTTTAGAGTACAAGTTCAACATCGCAGAAAGTGAAAAATGGATAAAGAAGTTGTGGTATTTACTTACAAAGCAATATCACTCAGCAATGAAATCTATGTCATCAGGCACTTAGCATCACAATGAGTGGATTCAGGTATGATGATTCTAACTGAAGTAAGTCACACAGAAAAAGAAACATCATAAGATATCAGTAATACACGGAATGTAAACTTGGCTACACAGGAACTGAATTACAGAACAGAACAGGGTCTCAAATTTAGAAAACCAACTTATGCTTGCTTAAGGGTAAAGGTGAGTTGGGGTGCTGCATAAAACCAGAGATTGAAATGAGCACAGATTAAGTTCCTTAAGTCAAATATGGAATAGACAAGAGCTACTCCTTGCTCAACGAAATGGACTCAACATCGCATATTAAACGCCTAAGAATGTACCTGACTAGTAAGTATCGTAAAACCTATGGATTGCTATGTCTCCAAAAGAGAATCAAGCATGTGTACAGGGACATAAACGCAGCAGTGATAGGATTGGAGAGGTTCGGTGAGCAAATGAAGACCCTTTGAAGTCATATTGCATGGTACCCATTACACGGGTCTTAACTCTCCAGGTTTAAGGTATTCTTCCTTCAGCTAAAACATGCATGTGGAACCCAAGTATGATCAACCATGTGAACGGGAGACGTGTTCAAATATGTGTCAGTTTTCCTCCCCTGGTACTCGGGTGCAACATTCCAGACGCTTTACTAACACTCTCCCCACTTGGAGAGTCAGCGCCTTTAACCTCCTGTTTGGCCCAGTTTGCAATTTCTGCGGAAGATGAACAGGAATAGCGAGAACCAATGAGAGGCTAGCTGGAAGTGTCTGGACGGGCAAATTTAACTCTCATTTCCCACCAGGAAGAGGAAATAACCAAAGGCTCAGCGTGCCATACCGGAAACAGATTAGGGCCTGAAGCCATCCTGCGGTGTTGAGGCCAGGTCACAAGAAAGCCAGTTGAAGAAAGGAGCTCAGGGGCACTGTAATTCACAAACCTGCAGAGTTATAAATGACAGCTATCGTCCAAAAATAGACTGAAGTAAGGCTGCCAAGAGGACTTGAAAGCAGGGCAGAATTGCAGGAAACCAATTTCAGGAGGTAGACTGGAATTGCATTGAAAGCATAGGAAAAGAGGCAGAACGTCCACAATGATGCACTTGGCCAAAAAGGGCGTATGCGTTTTTTCCTGAATATATTCAGGAAAAAACGCACACGCCCTTTTTGGCCAACCAAGCAAGCTTGCAAAGGAAATCTGCACTACAATGAAGTCTCACTTCCCCCCGGTCAAAAGGGCCATCTGAAAAAAGTGTAAAATCCAGAAAGGCAGGACAGGCCATGGAGAACTGGGAGCCTTGTTATGCTGATGGGCGGGATGTAAATTGCCAACAACCACTCGGGAGAAGTGTATGGTGTTTCCTGAAACATCTAAAAAACAAAGCAACAGAACCTAGGGCACTTCCACTTATGGTCCTATAGCTTAGGGAAATTAAAATAAAAAAGACACAGCCACACCAAAGTTTGGAACGGCTCTGTTTACAAGAACCTCGTTTACAGTACAAGTTCAACATCGCAGAAAGTGAAAAATGGATAAAGAAGTTGTGGTATTTACTTACAAAGCAATATCACTCAGCAATGAAATCTGTGTCATCAGGCCCTTAAGAGCACAATGAGTGGATTCAGGTATGATGATTCTAACTGAAGTAAGTCACACAGAAAAAGAAACATCATAAGATAACAGTAATACACGGAATGTAAACTTGGCTACACAGGAACTGAATTACAGAACAGAACAGGGTCTTAAATTTAGAAAACCAACTTATGCTTGCTTAAGGGTAAAGGTGAGTTGGGGTGCTGCATAAAACCAGAGATTGAAATGAGCACAGATAAAGTTCCTTAAGTCAAATATGGAATAGACAAGAGCTACTCCTTGCTCAACGAAATGGACTCAACACCACATATTAAACGCCTAAGAATATACCTGACTAGTAAGTATCTTAAAACCTATGGATTGCTATGTCTCCGAAGGAGAATCAAGCATGTGTACAGGGGCATAACCGCAGCAGTGATAGGATTGGAGAGGTTCGGTGAGCAAATGAAGACCCTTTGAAGTCATATTGCATGGTACCCATTACACGGGTCTTAACTCTCCAGGTTTAAGGTATTCTTCCTTCAGCTAAAACATGCATGTGGAACCCAAGTATGATCAACCATGTGAACGGGAGACGTGTTCAAATATGTCTCAGTTTTCCTCCCCTGGTACTCGGGTGCAACATTCCAGACGCTTTACTAACACTCTCCCCACTTGGAGAGTCAGCGCCTTTAACCTCCTGTTTGGCCCAGTTTGCAATTTCTGCGGAAGATGAACAGGAATAGCGAGAACCAATGAGAGACTAGCTGGAGGTGTCTGGACGGGCAAATTTAACTCTCATTTCCCACCAGGAAGAGGAAATAACCAAAGGCTCAGCGTGCCGTGACGGAACCAGATTAGGGCCTGAAGCCATCCTGCGGTGTTGCGGCCAGGTCACAAGAAAGCAAGTTGAAGAAAGGAGCTCAGGGGCACTGTAATGCACAAACCTGCAGAGTTATAAATGACAGCTATCGTCCAAAAATAGACTGAAGTAAGGCTGCCAAGACGACTTGAAAGCGGGGCAGAATTGCAGGAAACCGATTTCAGGAGGTAGACTGGAATTACATTGAAAGCATAGGAAAAGAGGCAGAACGTCCACAATGATGCACTTGGCCAAAAAGGGCGTATGCGTTTTTTCTTGAATATATTCAGGAAAAAACGCATACGCCCTTTTTGGCCAACCAAGCAAGCTTGCAAAGGAAATCTGCACTACAATGAAGTCTCACTTCTCCCCGGTCAAAAGGGCCATCTGAAAAAAGTGTAAAATCCAGAAAGGCAGGACAGGCCATGGAGAACAGGGAGCCTTGTTATGCTGATGGGCGGGATGTAAATTGCCAACAACCACTAGGGAGAAGTGTATGGTGTTTCCTGAAACATCTAAAAAACAAAGCAACAGAACCTAGGGCACTTCCACTTATGGTCCTATAGCTTAGGGAAATTAAAATCAAAAAGACACAGCCACCCCAAAGTTTGGGACGCCTCTGTTTACAAGAACCTCGTTTACAGTACAAGTTCAACATCGCAGAAAGTGAAAAATGGATAAAGAAGTTGTGGTATTTACTTACAAAGCAATATCACTCAGCAATGAAATCTATGTCATCAGGCCCTTAGCAGCACAATGAGTGGATTCAGGTATGATGATTCTAACTGAAATAAGTCACACAGAAAAAGAAACATCATAAGATATCAGTAATACACGGAATGTAAACTTGGCTACACAGGAACTGAATTACAGAACAGAACAGGGTCTCAAATTTAGAAAACCAACTTATGCTTGCTTAAGGGTAAAGTTGAGTTGGGGTGCTGCATAAAACCAGAGATTGCAATGAGCACAGATAAAGTTCCTTAAGTCAAATATGGAATAGACAAGAGCTACTCCTTGCTCAACGAAATGGACTCAACACCGCATATTAAACGCCTAAGAATGTACCTGACTAGTAAGTATCGTAAAACCTATGGATTGCTATGTCTCCGAAAGAGAATCAAGCATGTGTACAGGGGCATAAACGCAGCAGTGATAGGATTGGAGAGGTTCGGTGAGCAAATGAAGACCCTTTGAAGTCATATTGCATGGTACCCATTCCACGGGTTTCAACTACCCAGGTTTAAGGTATTCTTCCTTCAGCTAAAACATGCATGTGGAACCTACAGTATGATCAACCATGTGATCGGGAGACGTGTTCAAATATGTCTCAGTTTTCCTCCCCTGGTCCTCGGGTGCAACATTCCAGACGCTTTACTAAGACTCTCCCCACTTGGAGAGTCAGTGCCTTTAACCTCCTGTTTGGCCCAGTTTGCAATTTCTGCGGAAGATGAACAGGAATAGCGAGAACCAATGAGAGGCTAGCTGGAGGTGTCTGGACGGGCAAATTTGACTCTCATTTCCGACCAGGAAGAGGAATTAACCAAAGGCTCAGCATGCCGGGCCGGAACCAGATTAGGGCCTGAAGCCATCCTGCGGTGTTGCGGCCAGGTCACAAGAAAGCGAGTTGAAGAAAGGAGCTCAGGAGCACTGTAATTCACAAACCTGCAGAGTTATAAATGACAGCTATCGTCCAAAAATAGACTGAAGTAAGGCTGTCAAGAGGACTTGAAAGCGGGGCAGAATTGCAGGAAACCGATTTCAGGAGGTAGACTGGAATTGCATTGAAAGCATAGGAAAAGAGGCAGAACGTCCACAATGATGCACTTGGCCAGGAAGGGAGTATGCGTTTTTTCCTGAATATATTCAGGAAAAAACGCATACGCCCTTTTTGGCCAACCAAGCAAGCTTGCAAAGGAAATCTGCACTACAATGAAGTCTCACTTCCCCCCGGTCAAAAGGGCCATCTGAAAAAAGTGTAAAATCCAGAAAGGCAACAGGCCATTGAGAACTGGGAGCCTTGTTATGCTGATGGGCGGGATGTAAATTGCCAACAGACACTTGGGAGAAGTGTATGGTGTTTCCTGAAACATCTAAAAAACAAAGCAACAGAGCCTAGGGCACTTCCACTTATGGTCCTATAGCTTAGGGAAATTAAAATCAAAAAGACACAGCCACCCCAAAGTTTGGGACGCCTCTGTTTACAAGAACCTCGTTTACAGTACAAGTTCAACATCGCAGAAAGTGAAAAATGGATAAAGAAGTTGTGGTATTTACTTACAAAGCAATATCACTCAGCAATGAAATCTATGTCATCAGGCCGTTAGCATCACAATGAGTGGATTCAGGTATGATGATTCTAACTGAAATAAGTCACACAGAAAAAGAAACATCATAAGATATCAGTAATACACGGAATGTAAACTTGGCTACACAGGAACTGAATTACAGAACAGAACAGGGTCTCAAATTTAGAAAACCAACTTATGCTTGCTTAAGGGTAAAGGTGAGTTAGGGTGCTGCATAAAACCAGAGATTGAAATGAGCACAGATAAAGTTCCTTAAGTCAAATATGGAATAGACAGAGCTACTCCTTGCTCAACGAAATGGACTCAACACCGCATATTAAACGCCTAAGAATGTACCTGACTAGTAAGTATCATAAAACCTATGGATTGCTATGTCTCCGAAAGAGAATCAAGCATGTGTACAGGGGCATAAACGCAGCAGTGATAGGATTGGAGAGGTGCGGTGAGCAAATGAAGACCCTTTGAAGTCATATTGCATGGTACCCATTACACGGGTCTTAACTCTCCAGGTTTAAGGTATTCTTCCTTCAGCTAAAACATGCATGTGGAACCCAAGTATGATCAACCATGTGAACGGGAGACGTGTTCAAATATGTCTCAGTTTTCCTCCCCTGGTACTCGGGTGCAACATTCCAGACGCTTTACTAACACTCTCCCCACTTGGAGAGTCAGCGCCTTTAACCTCCTGTTTGGCCCAGTTTGCAATTTCTGCGGAAGATGAACAGGAATAGCGAGAACCAATGAGAGACTAGCTGGAGGTGTCTGGACGGGCAAATTTAACTCTCATTTCCCACCAGGAAGAGGAAATAACCAAAGGCTCAGCGTGCCGTGACGGAACCAGATTAGGGCCTGAAGCCATCCTGCGGTGTTGCGGCCAGGTCACAAGAAAGCAAGTTGAAGAAAGGAGCTCAGGGGCACTGTAATTCACAAACCTGCAGAGTTATAAATGACAGCTATCGTCCAAAAATAGACTGAAGTAAGGCTGCCAAGACGACTTGAAAGCGGGGCAGAATTGCAGGAAACCGATTTCAGGAGGTAGACTGGAATTACATTGAAAGCATAGGAAAAGAGGCAGAACGTCCACAATGATGCACTTGGCCAAAAAGGGCGTATGCGTTTTTTCTTGAATATATTCAGGAAAAAACGCATACGCCCTTTTTGGCCAACCAAGCAAGCTTGCAAAGGAAATCTGCACTACAATGAAGTCTCACTTCTCCCCGGTCAAAAGGGCCATCTGAAAAAAGTGTAAAATCCAGAAAGGCAGGACAGGCCATGGAGAACAGGGAGCCTTGTTATGCTGATGGGCGGGATGTAAATTGCCAACAACCACTAGGGAGAAGTGTATGGTGTTTCCTGAAACATCTAAAAAACAAAGCAACAGAACCTAGGGCACTTCCACTTATGGTCCTATAGCTTAGGGAAATTAAAATCAAAAAGACACAGCCACCCCAAAGTTTGGGACGCCTCTGTTTACAAGAACCTCGTTTACAGTACAAGTTCAACATCGCAGAAAGTGAAAAATGGATAAAGAAGTTGTGGTATTTACTTACAAAGCAATATCACTCAGCAATGAAATCTATGTCATCAGGCCCTTAGCAGCACAATGAGTGGATTCAGGTATGATGATTCTAACTGAAATAAGTCACACAGAAAAAGAAACATCATAAGATATCAGTAATACACGGAATGTAAACTTGGCTACACAGGAACTGAATTACAGAACAGAACAGGGTCTCAAATTTAGAAAACCAACTTATGCTTGCTTAAGGGTAAAGTTGAGTTGGGGTGCTGCATAAAACCAGAGATTGCAATGAGCACAGATAAAGTTCCTTAAGTCAAATATGGAATAGACAAGAGCTACTCCTTGCTCAACGAAATGGACTCAACACCGCATATTAAACGCCTAAGAATGTACCTGACTAGTAAGTATCGTAAAACCTATGGATTGCTATGTCTCCGAAAGAGAATCAAGCATGTGTACAGGGGCATAAACGCAGCAGTGATAGGATTGGAGAGGTTCGGTGAGCAAATGAAGACCCTTTGAAGTCATATTGCATGGTACCCATTCCACGGGTTTCAACTACCCAGGTTTAAGGTATTCTTCCTTCAGCTAAAACATGCATGTGGAACCTACAGTATGATCAACCATGTGATCGGGAGACGTGTTCAAATATGTCTCAGTTTTCCTCCCCTGGTCCTCGGGTGCAACATTCCAGACGCTTTACTAAGACTCTCCCCACTTGGAGAGTCAGTGCCTTTAACCTCCTGTTTGGCCCAGTTTGCAATTTCTGCGGAAGATGAACAGGAATAGCGAGAACCAATGAGAGGCTAGCTGGAGGTGTCTGGACGGGCAAATTTGACTCTCATTTCCGACCAGGAAGAGGAATTAACCAAAGGCTCAGCATGCCGGGCCGGAACCAGATTAGGGCCTGAAGCCATCCTGCGGTGTTGCGGCCAGGTCACAAGAAAGCGAGTTGAAGAAAGGAGCTCAGGAGCACTGTAATTCACAAACCTGCAGAGTTATAAATGACAGCTATCGTCCAAAAATAGACTGAAGTAAGGCTGTCAAGAGGACTTGAAAGCGGGGCAGAATTGCAGGAAACCGATTTCAGGAGGTAGACTGGAATTGCATTGAAAGCATAGGAAAAGAGGCAGAACGTCCACAATGATGCACTTGGCCAGGAAGGGAGTATGCGTTTTTTCCTGAATATATTCAGGAAAAAACGCATACGCCCTTTTTGGCCAACCAAGCAAGCTTGCAAAGGAAATCTGCACTACAATGAAGTCTCACTTCCCCCCGGTCAAAAGGGCCATCTGAAAAAAGTGTAAAATCCAGAAAGGCAACAGGCCATTGAGAACTGGGAGCCTTGTTATGCTGATGGGCGGGATGTAAATTGCCAACAGACACTTGGGAGAAGTGTATGGTGTTTCCTGAAACATCTAAAAAACAAAGCAACAGAGCCTAGGGCACTTCCACTTATGGTCCTATAGCTTAGGGAAATTAAAATCAAAAAGACACAGCCACCCCAAAGTTTGGGACGCCTCTGTTTACAAGAACCTCGTTTACAGTACAAGTTCAACATCGCAGAAAGTGAAAAATGGATAAAGAAGTTGTGGTATTTACTTACAAAGCAATATCACTCAGCAATGAAATCTATGTCATCAGGCCGTTAGCATCACAATGAGTGGATTCAGGTATGATGATTCTAACTGAAATAAGTCACACAGAAAAAGAAACATCATAAGATATCAGTAATACACGGAATGTAAACTTGGCTACACAGGAACTGAATTACAGAACAGAACAGGGTCTCAAATTTAGAAAACCAACTTATGCTTGCTTAAGGGTAAAGGTGAGTTAGGGTGCTGCATAAAACCAGAGATTGAAATGAGCACAGATAAATTTCCTTAAGTCAAATATGGAATAGACAAGAGCTACTCCTTGCTCAACGAAATGGACTCAACACCGCATATTAAACGCCTAAGAATGTACCTGACTAGTAAGTATCATAAAACCTATGGATTGCTATGTCTCCGAAAGAGAATCAAGCATGTGTACAGGGGCATAAACGCAGCAGTGATAGGATTGGAGAGGTGCGGTGAGCAAATGAAGACCCTTTGAAGTCATATTGCATGGTACCCATTACACGGGTCTCAACTCTCCAGGTTTAAGGTATTCTTCCTTCAGCTAAAACATGCATGTGGAACCCAAGTATGATCAACCATGTGAACGGGAGATGTGTTCAAATATGTGTCAGTTTTCCTCCCCTGGTACTCGGGTGCAACATTCCAGACGCTTTACTAACACTCTCCCCACTTGGAGAGTCAGCGCCTTTAACCTCCTGTTTGGCCCAGTTTGCAATTTCTGCGGAAGATGAACAGGAATAGCGAGAACCAATGAGAGGCTAGCTGGAGGTGTCTGGACGGGCAAATTTAACTCTCATTTCCCACCAGGAAGAGGAAATAACCAAAGGCTGAGCGTACCGTACCGGAACTAGATTAGGGCCTGAAGCCATCCTGCGGTGTTGCGGCCAGCTCACAAGAAAGCGAGTTGAAGAAAGGAGCTCAGGGGCACTGTAATTCACAAACCTGCAGAGTTATAAATGACAGCTATCGTCCAAAAATATACTGAAGTAAGGCTGCCAAGAGGACTTGAAAGCGGGGCAGAATTAAAGGAAACCGATTTCAGGAGGTAGACTGGAATTGCATTGCAAGCATAGGAAAAGAGGCAGAACGTCCACAATGATGCACTTGGCCAAAAAGGGCGTATGCGTTTTTTCCTGAATATATTCAGGAAAAAACGCATACGCCCTTTTTGGCCAACCAAGCAAGCTTGCAAAGGAAATCTGCACTACAATGAAGTCTCACTTCCCCCCGGTCAAAAGGGCCATCTGAAAAAAGTGTAAAATCCAGAAAGGCAGGACAGGCCATGGAGAACTGGGAGCCTTGTTATGCTGATGCGCGGGATGTAAATTGCCAACAACCACTTGGGAGAAGTGTATGGTGTTTCCTGAAACATCTAAAAAACAAAGCAACAGAACCTAGGGCACTTCCACTTATGGTCCTATAGCTTAGGGAAATTAAAATCAAAAAGACACAGCCACCCCAAAGTTTGGAACGGCTTTGTTTACAAGAACCTCGTTTACAGTACAAGTTCAACATCGCAGAAAGTGAAAAATGGATAAAGAAGTTGTGGTATTTACTTACAAAGCAATATCACTCAGCAATGAAATCTGTGTCATCAGGCCCTTAGCAGCACAATGAGTGGATTCAGGTATGATGATTCTAACTGAAGTAAGTCACACAGAAAAAGAAACATCATAAAATATCAGTAATACACGGAATGTAAACTTGGCTACACAGGAACTGAATTACAGAACAGAACAGGGTCTCAAATTTAGAAAACCAACTTATGCTTGCTTAAGGGTAAAGGTGAGTTGGGGTGCTGCATAAAACCAGAGATTGAAATGAGCACAGATAAAGTTCCTTAAGTCAAATATGGAATAGACAAGAGCTACTCCTTGCTCAACGAAATGGACTCAACACCGCATATTAAACGCCTAAGTATGTACCTGACTAGTAAGTATCTTAAAACCTATGGATTGCTATGTCTCCGAAAGAGAATCAAGCATGTGTACAGGGGCATAAACGCAGCAGTGATAGGATTGGAGAGGTTCGGTGAGCAAATGAAGACCCTTTGAAGTCATATTGCATGGTACCCATTACACGGGTCTCAACTCTCCAGGTTTAAGGTATTCTTCCTTCAGCTAAAACATGCATGTGGAACCCAAGTATGATCAACCATGTGAACGGGAGACGTGTTCAAATATGTCTCAGTTTTCCTCCCCTGGTACTCGGGTGCAACATTCCAGACGCTTTACTAACACTCTCCCCACTTGGAGAGTCAGCGCCTTTAACCTCCTGTTTGGCCCAGTTTGCAATTTCTGCGGAAGATGAACAGGAATAGCGAGAACCAATGAGAGACTAGCTGGAGGTGTCTGGACGGGCAAATTTAACTCTCATTTCCCACCAGGAAGAGGAAATAACCAAAGGCTCAGCGTGCCATACCGGAAACAGATTAGGGCCTGAAGCCATCCTGCGGTGTTGCGGCCAGGTCACAAGAAAGCAAGTTGAAGAAAGGAGCTCAGGGGCACTGTAATTCACAAACCTGCAGAGTTATAAATGACAGCTATCGTCCAAAAATAGACTGAAGTAAGGCTGCCAAGAGGACTTGAAAGCAGGGCAGTATTGCAGGAAACCAATTTCAGGAGGTAGACTGGAATTGCATTGAAAGCATAGGAAAAGAGGCAGAACGTCCACAATGATGCACTTGGCCAAAAAGGGCGTATGCGTTTTTTCCTGAATATATTCAGGAAAAAACGCACACGCCCTTTTTGGCCAACCAAGCAAGCTTGCAAAGGAAATCTGCACTACAATGAAGTCTCACTTCCCCCCGGTCAAAAGGGCCATATGAAAAAAGTGTAAAATCCAGAAAGGCAGGACAGGCCATGGAGAACTGGGAGCCTTGTTATGCTGATGGGCGGGATGTAAATTGCCAACAACCACTCGGGAGAAGTGTATGGTATTTCCTGAAACATCTAAAAAACAAAGCAACAGAACCTAGGGCACTTCCACTTATAGTCCTATAGCTTAGGGAAATTAAAATCAAAAAGACACAGCCACCCCAAAGTTTGGAACGGCTCTGTTTACAAGAACCTCGTTTACAGTACAAGTTCAACATCACAGAAAGTGAAAAATGGATAAAGAAGTTGTGGTATTTACTTACAAAGCAATATCACTCAGCAATGAAATCTGTGTCATCAGGCCCTTAACAGCACAATGAGTGGATTCAGGTATGATGATTCTAACTGAAGTAAGTCACACAGAAAAAGAAACATCATAAGATATCAGTAATACACGGAATGTAAACTTGGCTACACAGGAACTGAATTACAGAACAGAACAGGGTCTCAAATTTAGAAAACCAACTTATGCTTGCTTAAGGGGAAAGGTGAGTTGGGGTGCTGCATAAAACCAGAGATTGAAATGAGCACAGATAAAGTTCCTTAAGTCAAATATGGAATAGACAAGAGCTACTCCTTGCTCAACGAAATGGACTCAACACCACATATTAAACGCCTAAGAATGTACCTGACTAGTAAGTATCTTAAAACCTATGGATTGCTATGTCTCCGAAGGAGAATCAAGCATGTGTACAGGGGCATAAACGCAGCAGTGATAGGATTGGAGAGGTTCGGTGAGCAAATGAAGACCCTTTGAAGTCATATTGCATGGTACCCATTACACGGGTCTTAACTCTCCAGGTTTAAGGTATTTTTCCTTCAGCTAAAACATGCATGTGGAACCCAAGTATGATCAACCATGTGAACGGGAGACGTGTTCAAATATGTCTCAGTTTTCCTCCCCTGGTACTCGGGTGCAACATTCCAGACGCTTTACTAACACTCTCCCCACTTGGAGAGTCAGCGCCTTTAACCTCCTGTTTGGCCCAGTTTGCAATTTCTGCGGAAGATGAACAGGAATAGCGAGAACCAATGAGAGACTAGCTGGAGGTGTCTGGACGGGCAAATTTAACTCTCATTTCCCACCAGGAAGAGGAAATAACCAAAGGCTCAGCGTGCCGTGCCGGAACCAGATTAGGGCCTGAAGCCATCCTGCGGTGTTGCGGCCAGGTCACAAGAAAGCAAGTTGAAGAAAGGAGCTCAGGGGCACTGTAATTCACAAACCTGCAGAGTTATAAATGACAGCTATCGTCCAAAAATAGACTGAAGTAAGGCTGCCAAGACGACTTGAAAGCGGGGCAGAATTGCAGGAAACCGATTTCAGGAGGTAGACTGGAATTGCATTGAAAGCATAGGAAAAGAGGCAGAACGTCCACAATGATGCACTTGGCCAGGAAGGGCGTATGCGTTTTTTCCTGAATATATTCAGGAAAAAACGCATACGCCCTTTTTGGCCAACCAAGCAAGCTTGCAAAGGAAATCTGCACTACAATGAAGTCTCACTTCCCCCCGGTCAAAAGGGCCAACTGAAAAAAGTGTAAAATCCAGAAAGGCAACAGGCTATTGAGAACTGGGAGCCTTGTTATGCTGATGGGCGGGATGTAAATTGGCAAAAGACACTTGGGAGAAGTGTATGGTGTTTCCTGAAACATCTAAAAAACAAAGCAACAGAGCCTAGGGCACTTCCACTTATGGTCCTATAGCTTAGGGAAATTAAAATCAAAAAGACACAGCCACCCCAAAGTTTGGGACGCCTCTGTTTACAAGAACCTCGTTTACAGTACAAGTTCAACATCGCAGAAAGTGAAAAATGGATAAAGAAGTTGTGGTATTTACTTACAAAGCAATATCACTCAGCAATGAAATCTATGTCATCAGGCCGTTAGCATCACAATGAGTGGATTCAGGTATGATGATTCTAACTGAAATAAGTCACACAGAAAAAGAAACATCATAAGATATCAGTAATACACGGAATGTAAACTTGGCTACACAGGAACTGAATTACAGAACAGAACAGGGTCTCAAATTTAGAAAACCAACTTATGCTTGCTTAAGGGTAAAGGTGAGTTAGGGAGCTGCATAAAACCAGAGATTGAAATGAGCACAGATAAAGTTCCTTAAGTCAAATATGGAATAGAGAAGAGCTACCCCTTGCTCAACGAAATGGACTCAACACCCCATATTAAACTCCTAAGAATGTACCTGACTAGTAAGTATCGTAAAACCTATGGATTGCTATGTCTCCGAAAGAGAATCAAGCATGTGTACAGGGGCATAAACGCAGCAGTGATAGGATTGGAGAGGTTCGGTGAGCAAATGAAGACCCTTTGAAGTCATATTGCATTGTACCCATTACACGGGTCTCAACTCTCCAGGTTTAAGGTATTCTTCCTTCAGCTAAAACATGCATGTGGAACCCAAGTATGATCAACCATGTGAACGGGAGACGTGTTCAAATATGTGTCAGTTTTCCTCCCCTGGTACTCGGGTGCAACATTCCAGACGCTTTACTAACACTCTCCCCACTTGGAGAGTCAGCGCCTTTAACCTCCTGTTTGGCCCAGTTTGCAATTTCTGCGGAAGATGAACAGGAATAGCGAGAACCAATGAGAGACTAGCTGGAGGTGTCTGGACGGACAAATTTAACTCTCATTTCCCACCAGGAAGAGGAAATAACCAAAGGCTCAGCGTGACATGCCGGAACCAGATTAGGGCCTGAAGCCATCCTGCGGTGTTGCGGCCAGCTCACAAGAAAGCGAGTTGAAGAAAGGAGCTCAGGGGCACTGTAATTCACAAACCTGCAGAGTTATAAATGACAGCTATCGTCCAAAAATAGACTGAAGTAAGGCTGCCAAGAGGACTTGAAAGTGGGGCAGAATTGCAGGAAACCGATTTCAGGAGGTAGACTGGAAATGCATTGAAAGCATAGGAAAAGAGGCAGAACGTCCACAATGATGCACTTGGCCAAAAAGGGCGTATGCGTTTTTTCCTGAATATATTCAGGAAAAAACGCATACGCCCTTTTTGGCCAACCAAGCAAGCTTGCAAAGGAAATCTGCACTACAATGAAGTTTCACTTCCCCCTGGTCAAAAGGGCCATCTGAAAAAAGTGTAAAATCCAGAAAGGCAGGAAAGGCCATGGAGAACTGGGAGCCTTGTTATGCTGATGGGCGGGATGTAAATTGCCAACAGACACTCGGGAGAAGTGTATGGTGTTTCCTGAAACATCTAAAAAACAAAGCAACAGAGCCTAGGGCACTTCCACTTATGGTCCTATAGCTTAGGGAAATTAAAATCAAAAAGACACAGCCACCCCAAAGTTTGGGACGCCTCTGTTTACAAGAACCTCGTTTACAGTACAAGTTCAACATCGCAGAAAGTGAAAAATGGATAAAGAAGTTGTGGTATTTACTTACAAAGCAATATCACTCAGCAATGAAATCTGTGTCATCAGGCCCTTAGCAGCACAATGAGTGGATTCAGGTATGATGATTCTAACTGAAATAAGTCACACAGAAAAAGAAACACCATAAGATATCAGTAATACACGGAATGTAAACTTGGCTACACAGGAACTGAATTACAGAACAGAACAGGGTCTCAAATTTAGAAAACCAACTTATTCTTGCTTAAGGGTAAAGGTGAGTTGGGGTGCTGCATAAAACCAGAGATTGAAATGAGCACAGATAAAGTTCCTTAAGCCAAATATGGAATAGACAAGAGCTACTCCTTGCTCAACGAAATGGACTCAACACCGCATATTAAACGCCTAAGAATGTACCTGACTAGTAAGTATCTTAAAACCTATGGATTGCTATGTCTCTGAAAGAGAATCAAGCATGTGTACAGGGGCATAAACGCAGCAGTGATAGGATTGGAGAGGTTCGGTGAGCAAATGAAGACCCTTTGAAGTCATATTGCATGGAACCCATTCCACGGGTTTCAACTACCCAGGTTTAAGGTATTCTTCCTTCAGCTAAAACATGCATGTGGAACCTAGAGTATGATCAACCATGTGATCGGGAGACGTGTTCAAATATGTCTCAGTTTTCGTACCCTGGTACTCGGGTGCAACATTCCAGACGCTTTACTAACACTCTCCCGACTTGGAGAGTCAGTCCCTTTAACCTCCTGTTTGGCCCAGTTTGCAATTTCTGCTTAAGATGAACAGAAATAGCGAGAACCAATGAGAGGCTAGCCTGAGGTGTCTGGACGGGCAAATTTAACTCTCATTTCCCACCAGGAAGAGGAATTAACCAAAGGCTCAGCATGCCGTGCCGGAACCAGATTAGGGCCTGAAGCCATCCTGCGGTGTTGCGGCCAGCTCAAAAGAAAGCGAGTTGAAGAAAGGAGCTCAGGGACACTGTAATTCACAAACCTGCAGAGTTATAAATGACAGCTATCGTCCAAAAATAGACTGAAGTAAGGCTGCCAAGAGGACTTGAAAGAGGGGCAGAATTGCAGGAAACCGATTTCAGGAGGTAGACTGGAATTGCATTGAAAGCATAGGAAAAGAGGCAGAACGTCCACAATGATGCACTTGGCCAGAAAGGGCGTATGCGTTTTTTCCTGAATATATTCAGGAAAAAACGCATACGCCCTTTTTGGCCAACCAAGCAAGCTTGCAAAGGAAATCTGCACTACAATGAAGTCTCACTTCCCCCCGGTCAAAAGGGCCATCTGAAAAAAGTGTAAAATCCAGAAAGGCAGGACAGGCCATGGAGAACTGGGAGCCTTGTTATGCTGATGGGCGGGATGTAAATTGCCAACAACCACTCGGGAGAAGTGTATGGTGTTTCCTGAAACATCTAAAAAACAAAGCAACAGAACCTAGGGCACTGCCACTTATGGTCCTATAGCTTAGGGAAATTAAAATCAAAAAGACACAGCCACCCCAAAGTTTGGAACGGCTCTGTTTACAAGAACCTCGTTTACAGTACAAGTTCAACATCGCAGAAAGTGAAAAATGGATAAAGAAGTTGTGGTATTTACTTACAAAGCAATATCACTCAGCAATGAAATCTGTGTCATCAGGCCCGTAGCAGCACAATGAGTGGATTCAGGTATGATGATTCTAACTGAAGTAAGTCACACAGAAAAAGAAACATCATAAGATATCAGTAATACACGGAATGTAAACTTGGCTACACAGGAACTGAATTACAGAACAGAACAGGGACTCAAATTTAGAAAACCAACTTATGCTTGCTTAAGGGTAAAGGTGAGTTTGGGTGCTGCATAAGACCAGAGATTGAAATGAGCACAGATAAAGTTCCTTAAGTCAAATATGGAATAGACAAGAGCTACTCCTTGCTCAACGAAATGGACTCAACACCCCATATTAAACGCCTAAGAATGTACCTGACTAGTAAGTATCTTAAAACTTATGGATTGCTATGTCTCCAAAAGAGAATCAAGCGTGTGTACAGGGGCATAAACGCAGCAGTGATAGGATTGGAGAGGTTCGGTGAGCAAATGAAGACCCTTTGAAGTCATATTGCATGGTACCCATTACACGGGTCTCAACTCTCCAGGTTTAAGGTATTCTTCCTTCAGCTAAAACATGCATGTGGAACCCAAGTATGATCAACCATGTGAACGGGAGACGTGTTCAAATATGTCTCAGTTTTCCTCCCCTGGTACTCAGGTGCAACATTCCAGACGCTTTACTAACACTCTCCCCACTTGGAGAGTCAGCGCCTTTAACCTCCTGTTTGGCCCAGTTTGCAATTTCTGCGGAAGATGAACAGGAATAGCGAGAACCAATGAGAGGCTAGCTGGAGGTGTCTGGACGGGCAAATTTAACTCTCATTTCCCACCAGGAAGAGGAAATAACCAAAGGCTCAGCGTGCCGTACCGGAACCAGATTAGGGCCTGAAGCCATCCTGCGGTGTTGCGGCCAGCTCAAAAGAAAGCGAGTTGAAGAAAGGAGCTCAGGGGCACTGTAATTCACAAACCTGCAGAGTTATAAATGACAGCTATCGTCCAAAAATAGACTGAAGTAAGGCTGCCAAGAGGACTTGAAAGAGGGGCAGAATTGCAGGAAACCGATTTCAGGAGGTAGACTGGAATTGCATTGAAAGCATAGGAAAAGAGGCAGAACGTCCACAATGATGCACTTGGCCAAAAAGGGCGTATGCGTTTTTTCCTGAATATATTCAGGAAAAAACGCATACGCCCTTTTTGGCCAACCAAGCAAGCTTGCAAAGGAAATCTGCACTACAATGAAGTCTCACTTCCCCCTGGTCAAAAGGGCCATCTGAAAAAAGTGTAAAATCCAGAAAGGCAACAGGCCATTGAGAACTGGGAGCCTTGTTATGCTGATGGGCGGGATGTAAATTGCCAACAGACAATTGGGAGAAGTGTATGGTGTTTCCTGAAACATCTAAAAAACAAAGCAACAGAGCCTAGGGCACTTCCACTTATGGTCCTATAGCTTAGGGAAATTAAAATCAAAAAGACACAGCCACCCCAAAGTTTGGAACGGCTCTGTTTACAAGAACCTCGTTTACAGTACAAGTTCAACATCGCAGAAAGTGAAAAATGGATAAAGAAGTTGTGGTATTCACTAACAAAGCAATATCACTCAGCAATGAAATCTATGTCATCACGCCCTTAGCATCACAATGAGTGGATTCAGGTATGATGATTCTAACTGAAATAAGTCACACAGAAAAAGAAACATCATAAGGTATCACTAATACACGGAATGTAAACTTGGCAACACAGGAACTGAATTCCAAAACAGAACAGTGTCTCAAATTTAGAAAACCAACTTATGCTTGCTTAAGGGGAAAGGTGAGTTGGGGTGCTGCATAAAACCAGAGATTGAAATGAGCACAGATAAAGTTCCTTAAGCCAAATATGGAATAGACAAGAGCTACTCCTTGCTCAACGAAATGGACTCAACACCCCATATTAAACGCCTAAGGATGTACCTGACTAG